>NC_051163.1:74768689-74805405 GCF_013339745.2 Dermacentor silvarum
CGCATTTCAACTATCGGTTCCGCACACCGATCAGAAATATTAAGTTCTCGTCCTCCTACCACACTTCCCCCCTGTTCAAGAACGACGCGGTGGTGAGGTAGGACGCGTCGACTAAATATGAGTAACACACAACACAGAGTGCGCAGTTCGTCCGTTCGTCAGCTAGTTCTTTCTTGTGGTCCGGTAATTTAATTCACTTCACACCACATAGTGCACTGCACTCAACTGTTAGAAATGTTCACTAGTTCATTGCCCCAAGCTCTCCATCTATACACTTGTTCACAACACACATTTGTAACTGACATTCCAATTGTCCGAGGCCATTCCTAAATATTATTCCTTTTTATTCTACCCGTTGCATATGCACTTTTTTTTCGCCTTTTCCGGAACTCCCATGCTTGCCTACTTTCTTTCTGATGCCTTCTCGCTCCTACGTCTGCGGATTTCCTGTACCACTCTGAATGGTCCTGGTTAAACACCGACGTCATTTTCTGCCTCATCGAACAGCACTTCTTATTCAGCACACGCGTTTTCTTACGCCGTCTTGCTTTTAACCTCCTGTACAAGTTCTTGCCACCCTTACATTTTGCCTTACGTCTGGGGTGATTCGGGTATCTACCGGCTTTCTCGTTCTGTTTCTCGGAATCTAAATGCCTCATTAAGTCTGGTGCCTGGTGATCCCTGGAATCATTTTCGATTACCGATTCACTATCGTTGCGAGGTGAATATACTTTTTCCTCTGCTGCCCTCTGTTCCTCGTTTACGCAGACCTCTATTGGGATGTCAGCCATCCTCTTCACCTGTTCCCTCTGCATCAAGGGCTCCTCAGTGGTGAGCTTCTCTACTACGACGTCACGGCGGCTATCTAATCTGCCTTCGTCTTCTAACGTCCCTCCGCTGTCATGCTGATCCACTACGCTAGCGTGGCTACTCTCAATCTTAAACTCAGCCTCACGCTCTTTCATTTTCAATACATGCAGCATCTTGATCTCGTTCTCTAGGAACATTTTCCTCTTGTCATAGGCTTTCTTAGCTGCAGCATGTTCTGCTAATCTAACAGCCTCGACGCGTTTCCTTCCTTCCTCAATTAGTTTGAGGCCGCTCACCGGTAGTCCACTATCTCGCACGCTCAAACTGGTTCTATGTTCTTGAAGCTTGAGCTTCAGCAGTAAAACGCGTTCCTCGGCTTGGAGCCGTTTTTCTTCGAGCTCAAAGTTCACGCGCTGATCTTCACGAGCTTGGGCGCGAAGTTCCCTTTCTGTCGCGCGTTGCGCCTCAATCCACTCGCGAAGAGTGGCGCCAGCTAAGCCCATGTCCTTGCCGATCGCGTACAGTCTCTCAATATCCATGGCCTCCTCCCGCGTGTCTAGCTGTCGGCAAGATCTTAAAGCCGATCCTGGCAGGCTCGCCAAAATTGTGATGATTATGTTGTGGGCGCAGGTCAGCCAGACGCACAAGAAGGCAACCAGAGACACAAAGAGACGTATTTATGACACGAACGGCACATGGGACGAATACGGGAACACGAACTATACAGATAAACTGGCTTAACTGTCACTGGCGAGCACTCACAGGTCTAATCAGTAGTCCAGCCTCGTGGCGACGGCTCGGCGGACTTGGCTCTGACGGCGGTGGGTATACGGGCGGCGGTTGAAGCTCAGGATGGCTCCAGGACGTAGCCCGGTTCCGGAGCGTTAGCTCTGGGTTATAGCCCGAGCTCGGCACCGTAGTGGTGGGATGAGAGCCGGGACGAAGCCCAGCACAGCCGTGGGGTAGAAGCCGGGGCGGCGCCCGGTTTGCGGAACAGGACCAGGACTCCGGGACGTAGCCCGAGCCTGGAACACGGCAGCGGTCGTGCGAGCGGGAACGAGGCCCAGCTCCGCAGGACCCGCGTCGATGGTAGAAGCCGGGGCGGCGCCCGGTTTGTGGAACAGGACCAGGGGGCTCTGGGCCGTGGCCCGAGCCCGGCAGCACGGCAGCGGCCGTGCGAGCGGGAACGAGGCCCAGCTCAACAGGACCCGCGACGATGGTGGAAGCCGGGATGGCGCCCAGTTCGCAGTGCAGGACCGGGATGCCGGGACGTGGGCCGGCGTTCGGTCCGCTCCATCTCGCTGCACTGCCCGTTCTGTCAGCCTGGCTGCCCCGTCGTTCCAGATGGTCTCTCCCGGCACGCGCACCGACCACGCGCACCAGCGACGCTCACTCCCGCGCTTTTCGGCCCCGCACGCCGAACACAAGCACAGAAAAGCCCGCGCATTTCAACTATCGGTTCCGCACACCGATCACAAATATTAAGTTGTCGTCCTCCTACCACAGATGTCCTTTGTAACCTTGGGACCTCCTTCGGCATATATACCTGCATTGTATTCTCTTAGTTTACCAGTAACAAATATTGATTGATTGATTGATTGATTTTACTGGTGCGACTCATTACGGCCAGCGTTGTGCTGCCTGTGTGATGTTCTTACAGGCCCCACTTGGCGCGGTAAAGCTTTTAAAGGCAGAAAATTTGGCTAACCCGCGTATGCCACTTCCGTGGTAGTCGGACCCGCGTATATACTCGCAGTTATAACACCATCCGAGAGGCCCAAGTGCAACGCTAAAACTTGCTGTCCCAGTCAGTGCTTCGCCGTTCGGGCATAACTGCCGATATTGTTTTCTTTTGTTGTTTTGTTGCCAGAAACGTGTCAATGGTTCATTCCTGAGCGTATATTGCCGCGCGAATGGCCGGTCGAGGCAATTTGCGCGTATTCGCGGGCTTCTTTGACGCTTGGAAAACACACCTATGTAGCATGTATTGAGCAACAGAAAGCTGTATATCGGGAGTTTCTCATGTGGCTCTACAATTTTCTCATTGACACTTTTCGTCTAATTATAATATTGCAGAGGTTGACGAATTAATTAGGACTAATTATATAAATAGGCGGAATGCAAAATATTCTATCTCCAAGCGAGGACAAAAAACATCACCTTGGTTCTGACTAGCTACGTGGCATTTGAATATCTTTAATCCTTGGTGCACAATAGTTAAGACACCCTATATATATATATATATATATATATATATATATATATATATTGCCGGTTTGAAACGTATGGTTTCCCTTTAGTTGCATTATATCTGCAGGATCTGTGATCCACATGAAAACGTTTACTGGAAATACTATGGGCGTCGGCCGTGTTTCCACCGCTTGAGCACTTGGGTACGTTTTAGGCACATATTTCAGGGCACTATGAATACGCGGCCTTTCCCACGTTGTTGAGGAAAACACATGCACCATTACTGGAGCAGCGTTGTCTCACGCACTATCTTTCCTAGAAGGAGCCATTACGTTCTCTGCAGCTTTCTGCCACCTCCGTGCCCTCTGTTATCAGCGCTGTGTGTGAACAAATAGTGTCAACACTCGTTTATCGTAACAGCGCTAATACGAGGGCGCACTTTGTGCACCGTGTGTGCATGTGAAAGAGCAAGGCCATCGCACTACGTACCACGGCTGTGACAGAACAATATGATACCGCGTGCGCGTCTTGTATGAAAGCTAATGCGAAATCGCAGCGCGCGAAAACAATCGAAAACTATTAGTGAAATTGTAAGCAAAGATTTGGGGCATTTGAGTCATTTACAAGAGTCAGTTTTGTGTTCCGTCGACTGGGGGGGTGTTATGCACAGAAAATCTTGAAGGAGGAGCGTTTATTTGATTGTCTCGACGTACAATTTCACGACGTATAACCATTTTTACACAATTTATGGAAATGTTAGTGCCTACAGGCGGAAGATTAGAATTAGAACGTTTGCTTCTTTGAACCGCAGCTCTTCCTTTTTATCACGAAGTCCATTTTTCACACAACGTGCAAGACCGTGTGTACCACCCTTCTTTCTCTTATAAAAGATTAAGAGAAAGAAAACGAAATTAAAAACAGAGGTGCCAACCAAGCCGATCAAGCTGAAATATATGTAATGTAACGAGTACGTCCCTGCTTCAGCAGAGACGTTCTCGTTCTCAGCATATGTCGCCTTGAAGAAGACAAGTCCACTTGTCGAAACGCTGACTCCTGCTCTCACCTTGTTCTCGTGTTGCTCATCGTTTCGAATTTCCGTCTCCCGCATTTCCCGTGTTTGAGCAGGTAATTCAGTTGTTTATCAGAGAGCCTTAGCGAAGATATTTGGATGCATGCTTCATCAAGCGTTTTTATGTAATATGTATGCCATTATTAATGAGCAATCTAGCACTTATTTTTTCCCAAAATAACATCGTTCTTCTGAAAACATTATTTTTGGGTACATTGAGATGTGTATCGAAAAAAAAACAATAATATCGTCCTTATACTTAAAAATTTTTTTTCACATTTCATTCCTTCACGCCATGTGACGGATCTCGTTCAAGCATTGCCGGATACATGTTACTTAAAACCGGAATTTTGTAAAGAAAAGCAATGTTATTGCACTGAAGAAAAGTAGAGGACACAAATGCTAGGCAATCCTAAAAACGTTTAACAACGACACAAATCTTGGTGCACCTGTCCAGTTTATACACTTCTGAACAAACCTTATCAGATCATTGAGTGCATGTTACACTTCATTACATTCATGGACAAAGTCGGAGTTCATTCAACTAAGCCGAATCTGGCTCACTCACCATCTTGATGGGAGACCCACCCGCATGATTCGAAAGATTTCTTCAACTCCTATCAGTTCATGCTCCTACGGGACGCATGTGTACGAATACCCCCATGTGTCTGCTTTCTACTCCGCAAGCCTTCGCGAGCGGGGGATGTTTATTGCAGAAGCATATGATATGGGTGGCTTTCTGGTGGTCCCCACACCTGCTACCGTCTGAAAGTGGCGATCTACAAGTGGCAAATCTGGAACGTCTCCTTAGTGTCGGGCTGCTGCGTCTGCGACGGATGCTAATCGCCTTTTGTAGCGGTGCC
The DNA here is from genome assembly GCF_013339745.2 of Dermacentor silvarum. Lineage (NCBI taxonomy): Eukaryota > Metazoa > Arthropoda > Arachnida > Ixodida > Ixodidae > Dermacentor > Dermacentor silvarum. The sequence continues at coordinate 74,773,622 of NC_051163.1, forward strand.
TTGGTAATCGAGATATAAGGTGCAAGTACACAGGGATTTCAAATAATGTTCTGGGTTACTTACTATAAGCATTGGACGACAGGTTGGCAAATGTGCAGTCTATTGATGTGCTTTCATCACGCAAGGCTACATGCGCATGTTTGATACCTGTTTTTGGTGATTTTGTATATTAAACATGCGTCGCGGCAAGTGACACGACTAAATATAAATCACTGTGCGGCTGGAAAAAGTGCAGATTCTTGGCATCCACCATGAAAGCATTCAAGACCTTTTGAGCACGGCAATTCATAAATCTTTCGACCGAAACAAGACGGTCACTGTCCATAAATCACAAATTGGAGAACACAATGAATTACAAATATAATATTATTTCAGCCAGGAACATAAGCTTTTGAGAGAAGCCTACAGTTGCTTATGACTTCGGCGCAGGCACCTTAAACGGCACCGACAATTAGATCTCTCTCATTCCTTCAAGCAACGGAAAGCCGTCTACAAGCCACCACGCCGCAGCCATTGCTGCAGCAAACATCCTTTGCTGAGAAAGTCGTCATGAATTTCAATATCATTCTTTAAACACAAATATTAGGAACGCAGCTGGTCTAGCTGCTGTCGCCACAACTACAAAATTCTTTACCGCGAAGTCTGAACAATGTTATTAGATACAACCTTAACACATACAACCTTTATATTAGATATTAGTTATTAGATACAACCTTCACATACAGAAACTGCGAAAATATCACGGAAGCAGTCAATTACCATAAACGCGTGGGAAAGCAAGCTGAAAAAGAAGGTTTCGTTTTATAGCTTGGGGTGCGTTTCGGGAATTTTTGAAGTTCGTCCATCCGTAGCGTTTGCAAGCGAACGAAAACTTCTATAGGACTGTACAGAGCAGTGCCAATGAACATTGCGCGAACTACTAAGTTTCGAGGAGTTTACTACAACTTTCAAATAAGACACGTAGTGCAACGTCAATTTTAACCTAAACAATCGGGTAGCTCGGCTGGTGATATTAGTGCTGCAGGTGGAGTAGCTAGGTACGTCGTACTTCAACCCTGCTTTGCAGCCGCTGTCGTCGCTGGCCATACAAACGTAATTAGTCTTCCACTGATGCGCACAAGCTGTAATGGGCATTCTAATTAGTGTCTTTACAAGTGTTTACTCATTCGAGCCTACTCGCACACCGCTATACAAGGAACGGGCACATTCATTGCAAGAAGTGCCAAGCATGGTGCTGACCTCAGCGTCCTTTGTACACTCGGCCGCCCTACCGTTTACTCTATTGCTGCACAAAAGCCCTGTAATGGCTTTGTCGAGAACGTTCTAAGAGCTATAAGAAGAATGCTGGCAAGTTTGCCTTGATTAGTGAAACGAGTCAACGTTTGCCTGCCTTTTGCACGGCGAACAGCACCAAGATTTTACGAGACAGCGCTTGGCAGGACCCTGAAACCACTTCATTCTCCCAGAGGGACGTTCCCCATTTACTGGGCACTCTGCTTGGCAGGAGGTGCGCCAGTGATGCTCCTACTGTGAATCTGGTGCCCGGAGCATTGGCATAGTTTTAAATCACCGACCAGCATTCATTTGCAGCCCAACCTTATCGCTTTTCAGCGACCTCAGAGACTTGATTAAGGAAATATTCCACAAATGCGAATGACAAACCACTTTGCCGCCTAAACGCGGTAGTGCGGATTTGCTCACGTTGAAGTTACTCGGATAAGTTCTGTGTTTGCCCACTGTACTTCTAAACTGCAGAGCTGAACGTAAGTTCTCTTTCCTTACAGATGACAACGCCATAATACGCCAAGACAAACAGACACGCACGCCGCATGCAAAAAAATAACTGTTTATAAAAGTAATAGGTGTACATATCCCCATGTATACCGAAGCCTGTAAGAACATTAAAGGAAGCAGCCTCATTCATTGACGTATTTTCGCACTATCAGAAGGCGATGTCTTGTCCACTGAAACATTAAACCGTACACATATTAGTGTTCTCCTAGCATTCCGTTCTTCCTTTGTCGCTTAGACTTCGTTAAATGGATTCTAGGTAACGTTCTAATTTGTTTGTATCCGTAGTAATTTTATTGCCCCGAAGTGAGGCAAATTACATTGACTTTGTGTTACAAGAAGTGCTTCGACGTCATTATCAAGCTACTCATCGGGAGTTCAATCACTTTATTTTCTTTAAACCCAAATTAAACCAACTTCTGAACGATATTCAACCTGTTAGAGGAACATCTTGACGTCCAAGTTGTTCTAGAATATGGCAGTGTTCGTATACGGTGACTTTAACAAATGACACATTCGGTGAAGGCTTGCAGGAAGCATTCCAAGCATTATCAAAAAGCGCCGAGCCTCCCTGGGGGGGGGGGGGGGGGGGGGCAAATTAGCATACTTCAAGCTACAATGTATAAGAGCATTTTGAGCGACGTTGATAGACCATTGACATCGCCGTGCTAATCTTCGGCATACAGTACGCTAACATCTTAATCTATCTCACATACAAAGTGTATAAACACTACGACAAATGCAGTAAACACCGTCCGTTGACCCAACATTGGTGGAGTTTCAGCTTACAGCCCGAGTAGTTTGCCTCGAGTACCACACTATGCTATCATGTGTTTTGAACATTCTGCTGTCGACGAACTTGTGGGCGGTATGGAACATGCTTTACTTCATGTAGGCTAAAAATTTATTGCACTAGCAGAAACTAAATCATTGATGGTTTCTGACAAATGCGTTGTAGATAGGCGTGCGGCCGAAAATCGAGGGCGCTCATTTTCTATTACAATGAGAGCTCGTTACCATTAAAAAAAAAGAGCACCAAGAAGAGATTTAGCGAGCGAATAAAATGTGAGAGCGTACCGTTTGAGTAACGCACGCTAAAAAAAAAGAAAAAGAGAGAGATCTTCCGTGCTGATGATGGACCTCTGGGATAAACTTTTTAAAGCGCAAGCAAGAGACAAGGCACAAAAGAAGGTCAGACGCGGGACAGGCGGTACTTTTCACTGTTTATTCCACAACGTCGTCATGAAATATATATGAAAAAGGCACATGCGCAGAAACTATAATGAAAATGAAAAAAAAAACACGATAAGGAAAATAAAAACAACGCGATAAGGAAAATGAAAAAAACGTGGTAAGGACAATTTATAAGAAATGCCTGACTAATTTGCATGCGCGTCTAGGTATTCAAACTCTTTTGCGTAGAGACTGAAAGAAGGTTTACTGATGCAAGCTTCCCCCCTCTTTTTTAGGTGATATGCTTCCATTATCAAGCGGCCCTGCTCACTGTGGCTGCTACACAGTAGTAGCCTTACCCCTATTGCACAAGCCTCTATGGGTCCGCTAATCAATACTTTCAGCCACTTTTGTTCTCATATAAAGAAGGTCTAAAAAGTAAAAAAAATATATATACATTGCGAATCAATATTCCGCATCCCATTCTGCTCGAAGGCATTTCGGCTGGCGTTCCAGGGTTCAAGATACGGGAGAACAGAATACTTCCACCTGGGGTTCTGCGGGCGCCACCACGAACGCTGTGGGCCTTACATGCCGGCTTGCCGGATGTAGCTCCCTGGCGAAGGCTAATGATCCATTTACCATGACATGCCACTACTGACCAACGGTGCCTACCACCTCATGTCTGCAGCCAGCTTTATGTCAAATGCTGTACGCTGTCTTTCGCTTGAAGTGTAGGTTCACCCTCCCAAAGACGCGCTAGTGCTACAGGAGGACCAGATTCGTCTTCGCTCCAGTAGTCTTAAACCCAAGCCAGCCATTAAACTGAAGACTACCATGTTTGCTGTTCACATACGTAACTGTAGATGCCTTCTTTGACTTCCGCAAGGCACCTTGGAAGGTTTCTAATGAATTGAATTTTATTACCATTATCTCGAAACCACCATCGCGAAACTAGCATTTCGCGATAACAATTGTCGGCGCAGCAGATTTACACTTTCACGAAAGGGACGTCATAGTGTTGTCAGACAGCCAAGCGGCTATACCTGCCCCTCGATAAAATCAGTTAACTGAAGCCATGCGAGCTACTCTCGCCACAATGCGCCGGCGCCACCCGACACTCAAATTCTCCATCATATGGATCACAGGGCACAACGGTTTAGACGGAAATGAACGGGCACATGACCTTAGCACGTGGTACTATGGACGAATTGGAGCGCCTTGTGTCCTGTCCCAATTTCAGTGACACCAAGGACGCAAAGGCAAAAAAAATACCTAAGACCACATTCGGGCTTTTACTATAGAAATGCGGGAGGAAATAGCCTCTCTACCTGCTTAAAGCAGCCTAGGCAGAGCTCCCGCACTCCGCATAGGAAGCGCCTAAACAAGTACACTTTTTATGACTCGTATTACACTACATTAGACATGACTAACAGGGGTTACCGGGCATGTAACTGTGTGAGTGTGACAGAATGTTCTATAAAAAGGTGGGAACATCATTGCAAACTACTGCAGAATGTATCTTGACAACAAGCATATCTTCTGTGGGGCGCACAAGAGAAAAGACCCCGTATTGGTAGGATTGGGTCGCTACCCTAACATTGATTGCTTCAAGACTCCCACTGGCACACGACAGTAACCTACGTGCTGAAATTTCTAGATTATTCCGAGAAACTTGACCACACCATGAACCAAGCCGCCTGGCAAGCACTAGTTCAATTAACTATTTATTATCATTCTTTATGCGTAAGCTTCTTTGTTGCTCTTGAATTTTCTGCCCCGTTCTTTAACATCAATACGATGTAATATTCGTGCATATTTTTTTTTCTTTTTGCTACCGGTCAGTACATGGGTAATGTTATTCTTTTTTGCCTTGCGCATTAATTACGGTACAGAGATTTTGTAAGTACGATTCTGCGGAGCGACGTGTAGCAAGGGTAAACAATTCTGAATAATGCTAATTATGCTCGATTGGTCACCATTACCGTTCGTTCATACTTGAGAATATTACAACGCATACATTTTTTGCACGCATATTGCCAATGACTACATAATGCGATTTTTGATATTGCAGATTTTTTAATGCTTGCACACAATTTTAGGAGTTCCGTCTCAATAAATGCTGCATTTAATGTATTCAGATGAACGTAATGTTTACACTATTGCCAATAGCGTACATTGGCATCACTCTATTTGTTGCGTCTGTCTCTCTTAAAAAAAAGAGTTTATGCAGCAATTGGAATGTCGAAATAAGGTTCGTACATGCAATGAAGCTTCCTCAAAAGTTCCCATGCGCGCGAGTGTTAAAATAACGTAGCGTAATAGTAGAGTCTGTGTAATGTACGACGTATATATACAACAGCAAAGGCTGCCTTCTTGAAAACTGTTATACTCTTATAGAAGGGCATGTCTTGTTACCATGCTGAGTTTATGAAAAATTCCAGGGTTCACCGGCTCTCAATGCTTTACCTCTTTTACTGAAAACAGCTTGTGAGCACTTTCAGCAGATAGATCTCGCTTAGCCGAATTCATGGTGAGACCTTGCTAAACATGACCACGTAGTCTTTATTTTTTTTCATTTATACTTCGTGCGCTGCTAGCGTGATCTCACCTCACCTCCACCGATAATGAGTACAACCCACTCTAAGACACACATCTATCTTAATGCTCTAGATATTATAGAACATAATTGAATGTACACATCGTCTAGGAGTTTTTTTTACATGTGTTAGTCTTAGTTGAAAATCTTTATTTCTGTATTTACAACGTTCTTTTTGTCGTTTGTCTGTAATAGTACTTGGACTTGGAATTTTCACAACTTTTAACATTATTTATGTTACATTTTGCGTGGATTTACAGCCACCAACTGTTTATTATTGGCTGTGAATCAGTCTAGTTGGCGCAGTACGAGTTGTGCGAATGTGCGTTTAATCTGACTGCTTGTAACTGGGGCAATTTTTTACCAAGTGGAAACGGAAATGTACACCGACGCTGAAAAAAATGTAAAGATAGGCATTCATCAAAACTTGTACATTTCAATAGCTCCGCAAAGAGCTACCGAAATACTTGAAATGCCTCGACAACGGCTTGAAAAGCAAGGGTCAATTTGAACGGCTCTCCGGTCCACACATGGGGGTGCGTAATAACGTGCTTTGAAACGCCGTACGCATACTAATATCCGCTTCCAGGAACTTAGGTAACCACTACGAGCACCGCAATTTCCGGAGCTGGAACCGCATTGCAATGACCGTTGCAAGACAGAAACATCTCGTGTATGACGAAGGCCGCATCGAAATCTTTACTCTGATTAGATCTGCGTTAAGCACACGCTCTTACCTGGCTTTTTATCTTGCTGCAGGAGGCTCTGGGGTACTTGAGTTCTCGTTCCCATGAGTTCCCTATGGTTGCACTATTAAAACTACCTCGAGCACGACTGTAGACACTGTGGTCAAAAGAAGTACTTCCTTGTGTGAACGATTTCGGTATTGTAATGCTTTCGTGCCTAAGTTTGCAGTTTCTTTAGCAGTTATTTTTACTCTGATAGCCATGAATGAATTGCGACTGCCGAATATTCAGCGTTTTATTAAAGTTAAAAACGCGCATCTACACAACTGTCAGAAAACTGAATTTTTTTCCGCTTGGGATCCTTTCTAAACGGAGACGTGAGCTCCACCGATGAGTTCTGAGTGCTGTTTCTAGTGTGCAAGAATGAAAAATTGACCACTTCACATGCCACTTACTTGCAATGTACTCTCTGATAGATATTGATACTGTTAGGAACAATGAAAACAGAAGAACCAGCGACGTGGCGACATGTTGGCGCCGCAAGCGACATTCCACACTAATATGCTTCAGCGCTTTTTTACCGCAAAGTCGTTTACCTCAAGCCACCGTAGGAATCTCCCGCATGCGTCCCAGGAAAGGGGGGGGGGGGTACCCTGGGCGGCTTACGTCCGCATCGAGGTCACGGCGCATGGACTGCAATGAAGACTGGTACGGGATAGGGGAAACAGTGTGGCGACGGCGCTGCAGCAATGGATACAGGTAGGGGAGAGGGGGAAAGAGCGTGCAGACAGCGCTTCAGCAATAGAGACGGGCAGGGGGAGAGGGGGGAAGGAGTGTGGCAACGGCGCCTGTGCACGTGGCCTGTTCTTCTGTGCATGTGTTCATAGGGGGGTACCCTGGCCGGCTTGCTTCCATATGGGGGACACCGCGCATGGACAAGAATGGAGACGGGCAGGGGAGAGGGAGAAAGAGTGTGGCGACCGCGCTGCAGCAGTGGGCGTCTTGCGCTAGAGTTTAAGGTATAGTAGCGGCGCCTGGTGGCGGCGAGAGAAGCTATATCTGGTTAGTACCAGCTTGGGTAGTATTGAGCCTTGGCTGTGGAGAAGCACGTTTCTAGCCCGAGTTTTACGTCGATTCGCACTATTTTCGGCCCTGTTGCAAGTGCGAAAAGGCTCGTCACTTCTCACAGACCACGCCAATCACGCTGCGAGCTGGCCGCAGCCTAGTTTAACGAAAGCGGACTCTCCGTGTGCTGTGGGACGTAATGTTGGAAGCAGAAGGAATCGGCGACGCCGATCCGGAGAGACCTAGCTCAGCCGCGAAAAAGCGTCACCGTCGTTACTGCTGCGTCATGAGCTGCCACGAGCAAGAAGGCCCGAATCCCAACATCAGATTCCACCGTTTTCTTTCAAGGCCTCACGAAGCGGAGCGTCGGGCGCGCTGGAAAACTTCATTACCCCACTATGAGCAGCACAGGTTTGACAGTTAAATGTGCTCATCCTTGACCTCAAGCCAGCACGTTGAAGCAGCGCAGCAAGACAGTATTGATTACAGCACATCGATGTTCGAACGCTGTCATTAAAAGCTACATCAAGCGTGCAGCGCAGGAGCTCGCGCTGCAGCGCGATTCGCACGTAGTACGTTACTGCGAGCTTATATGCAGTGCATCAGTTATTTATCAATTGCTAAAGGGGCAGGTGGCCGTTACTACAGCGCAGGCATGACTACTTCTTAAGCGGCATGCAGTCAACAAATATTGCAGGTGGCCCGCCGTTTCGCGGCATGCTGAAGGAGCGCTGCCGTCGCGGCGCGTACCGTCGTGCGCTCAAGCAGTTCCGTGCACATGATGTCTGCTTATCGCTGCTGTGAGTTACTTATATTAAGCATTTCCTCGCGTTTGTGCGCCTGAATCTAGCAGCGTGCAAACCTTACCTGAAGTTCAACTTCGTATACGTGATTCGCTTCACTTGCGATTCACACCGCGCTAGTGTTCGTGTGATCTTTCGTCTTTTTGTCTTCTTTGTTGCGCCGTTCTGAAGCCGTGCACCGCGCTAAAACTTCGCCGCTTATTTCGAACGGCATACACGTATTCGGTGTTGCATGATTTCTTGCCTTCACGCAGCGTGCCACCTCTGAAAAACACTTCGGCACCCGATATTCGCTGCAAGCCGTGGTACAACACAACCGAAAGTGGCGCGTCCATATTGTGAACGTGCTTTCCGATGCAGACGACCGAGCTTGGTACTACCCAGTTTTGGATTGAGGGCACTTTTTAGCACCCTTTTTGCAGCGCCCAAACCCGCCGTGGTTGCTCAGTGGCTATGGTGTTGGGCTGCTGAGCACGAGGTCGCGGGATCGAATCCCGGCCACGGCGGCCGCATTTCGATGGGGGCGAAATGCGAAAACACCCGTGTACTTAGATTTAGGTGCACGTTAAAGAACCCCAGGTGGTCTAAATTTCCGGAGTCCCCCACTACGGCGTGTCTCATAATCAGAACTGGTTTTGGCACGTAAAACCCCATAATTTAATTTTTTTTAAATTTTTTTGCAGCGCCCCCTGGGCAACGCAGAAGCCCCATGCAGACGGGTAGGTTGCGGCAGATGCATGGGAGTTGCGGTGACCGTTACGGTGCTTATGTCCGCGTAGTGTGGTGCCGTATGAAAACAAAAAAAATTGTATGATTTCATATTGTATGCAGCCCATTTATGCAGCCCATTTATGCAGCCCATGTATGCAGCGGCCGCGTTCACTGTAGTCCATCCCCATATGAATGCTGCAGCCCCACGAATTTTCTAATTTTTTTGTGTGTGTTCAGACGCCAGTGGCTGTGAAAGTAAGCGAGATTACGTAAGACACTGCGTTCCCGTTGGAATTCAGTTATGCTGTGTGCATTCTCCTCCCCCTATTTCGCCACAGCTGGTCTCTGCTTCGTCGAAGACATGGTGGCTGGCGATTGAGGCTGCGCGGAGTTTTTGCGAACAACGGCTGCTTGATTATTGGCGGAAAATATCGTGTCAACAACAACGGCATTCTACTTAGGCGGATAGTGCGTGTGGCAATGCCGCGCGCACTCTATCTTGAAAATGATCTACGATGCGGACAGAGTCTAGGCGTCTAGGCGCAGCAAGGGCCGATGCCTTCGTGTGCAGTGTAGCACCCATACGCTTGCGCGTCAGCCACGTGCAAGAAGTGAAACATCACTAACTTTTTTACGAAACACATTTACATTAGCAAGCTTATTGTGCTTGGCATTAGAATTAAGCGATAGATTAACTTTTCAAACACTGAGCCAATTTTATCATTTGTTAATAAAATAACAGCGGTATTAGCGTAACTGCATCCTTATGAACATGGGCGTCGTCATAAACAAACATCTGCTCTTTTTTCGGTGAAAATATTTTGACTGCAAGTTTTATATTTTGCGCGTGAGAACGCGCACGCTATTATTACTTATGTCATTCGATGATTGCTTAAGAAAGTATTCTGTGCCCGTGTGTTCTTAGTATTCGTGGTTCGTGTAATCAGGGAAGCGCACTCGAGGACGGCAGAAAATTATGTGGTGTGATGAAATTAGGAAATTTGCAGGCGCAAGTTCGAATTAGCTAGTGCAAGTCAGGCGTAATTGGAGATCGCTGGGAGGGGCCTTCGTCTAGCAGTGGACATAAAATTGGGCTGCTGCTGCTGATGATGATGATGATTACGATTCGTATTTATATTTTGGTTGGTGCATGATATGTTACTGATGAGTGAAGATTATTTAGTGTATTCTTGGCATTTCTATTTCGGTTGGTGTAGGGCAAGTTGTTGGTTGACCAAATTTTATGGCATCATGCATCTGATAATCCTCCATTTTTTTCAGGCACCGTTGTAGTTTAACCTGTTTGTATGTTCCCGTGCACTTGCTCATGTGTACATGCCTGTATTCATATACCTGAGTTACTTTTTTTTTTGCTCCAGCTGCTTTGTCCCTCGGAACATAGTCGTTTGTCAAGCCAAATTGTGGCGTTTTGGCTTCGTCTCCAGGATAATTCGGTGCGGATATAAAGATTTTATTTCATTTTGACATGAAGACATTAGCTTAATTTATAGAGATGCATTTTTGGAGCCCCGAAAATTCAAACACTGCTTCCTGTAGGTCGTTATTTCGTAGCGCTATAAGCTAAGGGCCCAGCAGTAAAATTTACTACTGTGAATAAACCAAATAGAGGAACCATATAAAGGAAATCGATTGCACGTACATCAAACTTACTCGATGCACTTGGATAGCGCAAACGTGGTACTACGACTTCTATGTTGCTTTATGTAGAATGCTATCGGCGTACTACGTGGCCCATGAATAGCATTAGTGATGAGATAATCAAGCCGCTAAAGCATGAAACATCTGAGTTCAGAACCACTCAGCAGTACGACAGGTGAAACAAGAACTGTGGCAAGCCTGCATTTAGATCCGCGGAGAATGAAATGTGAACCCGTCCCCATTTAGGGCTCTGTTACTGTTATGGCAGGCAAGGAAGCTTTGCCTGTAGAGGGCACAGTTATGGATCAATACAAGAAATACTTCCTGATCCTGTAAATGGCCTTAGTTTTTTTTCTTTATTTGCCAGCATAAAACAATTGAACGGCGTGTGCACGTTATTTGCGCCAATAAGAGCAGTGTATATGCCGCGTCGTAAGAAATGCACATCATCACCATACGTCTCCATCACCATCTCCGATCGATAGCTTCGACCAAGCATTAGTGCACATATGTTTTCTTGCAATTAGATTACGTGGTCGGTGGGAAAGTTGAAGAAGAAAAAATACCGAGGGCACTATGCTTCCCATCTAATGACATTCGGGCAGAGGGGGAGAGATAGCATTCATTTGCCAGCCATTATGGATAAAAACAGAAACAACACAGCAACATTACAAAGGGCAGTTACGCATTACCATTGTGTTGTGCGCGCAGGCATGGTAGAAGTTATGGCGTAGCCAGGCGTTTCGTTTCTTCTTTTTTTTTTGTGGGGGAGAGGAGGGGGGCTTAGCTAGTTGAGCGGGAGCGGGGTGGAGAGAGGGGAGGGGGCTGGGAAGGCCTCATAGTAACGGGAATTTAGGTGTTGGAAGAGGGGGGGGGAGGAGGCACTTGTTTGGTATGCGAACCCCTGGCTACGCCATTGGGGACAAGTGAATAATTATCGACGTTACCGCTCTCCTTCATCGTGGAAGACGGCGCTTGGAGGCGATTGTAGACGTGGTGCCTGTGCCGATTTCTCATAGCAACAACTTACTTTAAGAGCAAGAGCCGCTGTGCGCGCAACTTTGCATTATGGAAGCGAGGCGAGATCCTAGTGATGTATACAAGGAAGTACAAAAAAAAAAAGGATCGGTTTCAACTACCTGATCTCGCAGTGGTGTTGTCTTTATATGCATATACGAAGAGACTTGTGGGGACTCCTCCACTCCTGTGACCATCCTATATATATTAGACTGGACTATTGGTGCTGTTGCCCCTATTGGAAAGAATCTCTGTGCGCTTCTATTCCGCTTGTACTATCAAGTTTTTTTTAAACTTTCTTCTTTCTTTTTCTTATCTAACGAATCTGAGATTTTAACGCGACAGCGTTAAGGACCCCGTATCGCAGAAAATCCGTTGTTGGCGTTGGTGTCGGTGTCGTTGGTGGAAATAATCGTCCCGAACTGATTTATCATCCCGAACCACCCCGACCGGGCCGTCCCGTTCGCGTGGCGTAGGCGTTAGTGAACAAAAGTTGAACTTCTCATAGTAAAATCTGCCAGAAAAGTCGTAAAGTACGACTTAACCACAATCTACAGACGCGATAGCGTCGGATTGTAATTTGAATATACGAGAAAAAACGACCTGATAAGCAGCCAGGGATCTATGAATACCTATCGCTTTCCACTCTTAAAGACGAAGCATTAGCGTCCTCCAATTTTTTTATTTAGCCGGCTCTGACGTAGCGTACCTTCCCATGCTTTACATATATATAATAAGAGAGGCCAGTCAAGCAACCGAGACGTAGCTATGTCGCGATAAAAGTAACGGAGCAAAGACGCATTCTGGCATGGCAACGTGACGTCGAATTCTTTACAAAACTCGGTTCAAGACATGTTAAGTCCCAGCATTTTTTTTCATGCAACAAGCCGCCCGAGACAGCGCTCTTTAAGGGTCACGTTCACTTGTTCCAAATAAAAAAAAAATTATATATCTTTAGTAGCCACGTCACGCTCGTTTCTGCAAATCTCGTTTTAAGCAACATGACATCATAAAGCTATCGCAGGTCGTATGTGCTATATACAGTAGCAAAATTATAGTATTTACTACATGGCAACAACACCGGCGATATTGTTCTTGAACTAGCGTAAGACCGAAATGTTTAGTTACGTTTCACTTTCGCGTTGAGCGACACGACAATTTCTTCTTTGTGTTTTACTATTTTCCTGTTATAACATATCTACGAAAAAATTATTATTCGCGGCCGTTGTTTCAACTGAGATGCAATATTTATTTATTTATTTATTTAGTACATACTGCAGACCACATTGTGGTCCTTGCAGGACGGGCAGACATTGAATACAAGACATATACAGTATAATATATACACACACACTCATTATATATACATATATATATACATATATATAGACTTTACAATTATATATTGCTCACAGAAACATTTCGTGAAAAGATCAAAAACGCAATACCTTAATCAATCTATGGTGCAATTAACAGAACGATGTAAAAAGAAAAAAAAAGGCTAGGGTATTGCACACCAAAGGCAAGGGAGTTTCACAGTCAACGACTTGCCTTGCTCATTCAACAGCAAGGAGAACACATTCTATGCAAAAACAAAAACAAAACAAACAATAAAACAATATAAAAGAACTTACATACAACGCATTCACATGTTGTAAGGGGCGGGCAGCGAATTCCATTCTGAAATAGTCCGGGGGAAGAAGGAGAACTTGTAGCTGTCTGTCCTAGCATAGATAGGTGTCAGTGTATCCGGTCGATGGTGTCGTGTATACCTTGTGGAGAGAAGACTCACATATAGTGAAGGGTCCAGAGCCAATTTGTGATTGATTAGATTATGTAAAAAATCTAGCCTGTGTTTCCGTGTTCTTTGTTCAAGCGAAGGAATGTCTTTAGCCAACATCAACTCTGAGGGCGAATCCGAACTTTTGAACTTGGAGTAGATAAAACGAACAGATTTTCTTTGTATTCTCTCAAGTTTGTTAATATTGACTTTAGTATAGGGATCCCATGCAACGCAAGCATATTCAAGTTTTGGCCGGATATAAGTTAGATAAGTGAGTAGCTTAACGTTTGAGGGGGCGTTTCTTAGTTTGTGTCGCAGATAAGTTAGCTTCCGAAAAGCAGAAGAACATGTGTTGTCAATGTGAAGGTTCCAGGAAAAATTATTAGTGAACGTTACGCCAAGGTATTTGTAGCTCTCAACTTGCTTTAGTGGAACAGATCCCATTTTATACGCGAACTCCAGGGGATTCTTTTTATGGGTTATGCGAAGAGAGACAGTTTTATCTACGTTTGCAGCCATGCCCCATTCTTCGCACCACAAAAATATATTATTCAAGCTAGAGTTAAGTTCCTTCTGATCATCCATGGACTTAATTGTACGAAATACAACGCAGTCATCTGCAAACAGCCTTATTTGTGTTCCAGGTTTGACGACGGTAACAATGTCATTAATATATAAAAGAAAGAGCAATGGACCCAGGACACTGCCCTGGGGAACGCCTGAAGTGACTGGCAGATATCCCGAGTTGTGATCGTCAACTGAAACATACTGTTGGCGATTATCCAGATAGTCTGTAATCCAGGTAATTATGATGTCCGGAAGGTTAATGTTCCTTAATTTTAGAATTAGCTTTTTGTGAATTACCCTATCGAAGGCTTTACTGAAGTCCAAAAACACAGCATCAATTTGACCGTTGGCATCCAAAGCTTTGGCAATGGAATCAATAATTGTTACCAATTGTGTAGTAGTGGAACAGCCTTTCCTGAAGCCATGTTGAGCACTTGATAGTATAGAGTGTCGATCTAAGAATTCAGTAATGCGAGTTGCGATTATATGCTCGAAAAGTTTGCAGCAAGATGACGTTAATGATATGGGGCGGTAATTCTCGAGCAACAATCGATCGCCTTTCTTAAAGACCGGAACAACTCGAGCCATCTTCCAATCTTCAGGCACTTTCGCGCATAACAAAGATGCTCTGAACAATACAACTAAGAACTTAGCAACAGTTTCGGCGTATCGCCTAAGAAACACATTCGGGAGGTTGTCAGGGCCAGGAGTTGTTTTGGTTTTTAAATTGAGTAACATAGATACAATGCCATGGTAAGATATAAAGTCCGCCTCATGCTCTTCAAACACTGCAGAACTCAAAGATGGGCCTGAGCATGGACGGGAGAATACGCTATGAAAATAATTGTTAAACTGTTGTGCGATGGCATTCAAGTCGTTAAGAATGGTTCCATTGACTGCAATTTCCGTAACAGTCTTCTTGCTATCGCCAAGGTATCCCCAAAACTTATCCGGTGCGTTCTTTATAAAGTTGGGCAATGTTGTGGTAAAATAAAAATTTTTTGAATCACGCACGGCGCATGACAGCTTTTTTTGTAGTTCCGTGATAGCGACCGTGCGTGGATGCTTCTTTTTTACTCGTTTAATTTTGCGCTTTAGTTGTACTATTGCACGCGTCATCCAAGGCGTACTTTTATTGACTTTCTTAGTTTTAGTGGGTATGAATGTATCTATGCAATGCCTGCACATTGTAGTAAACACGGTCCAAAGTGTGCACACATCACTACCATTATCTGCAAAGCGCGTAAGACAAGTTTCCATGTAGTCAACGATGCTGGCGTCATCAGCTCTGGTGTAATCTTTAAAAGATTTGGTTTTGGCAATTTTAGGAACGGTAATTCTGACAATGGGCAAGGAAAGCGAAACAAGGTAATGGTCAGATAAACCATCTTCGATTGACACGGTATGCTCGGAAAAGGTTCGGTTTAAAAAAATAACATCTAATATGGAACATGATGACCCTTGTACACGCGTGGGTTCATTAACCACTTGAATAAGATCATGTGTTAGCATAATGTCAAATATAATGTTAGCATTTGCATCAGCCTTATTGTTTGCTTGGAGGAGCTCCCAATTACACCAGGCAAGTTAAGATCGCCGATCAAAAAGATTTTCTTATTTTGGTAGAGAGACATGTGCTCTTGAAGTTTATTCAAGTAGTCTGGTGTAGCATCAGGTGGTCTATAAAATGCGAACAGCACAAAGCATTGACCCCAGCACGATAACCTGACGCATAGGTACTCTAGTTCGGGAGTATCACCGATAAGCGTAGCTCCGATTTGATCTTTAACTAGAACGGCTACACCACCGCCTCTGCGCAGTCTATCATTACGAAATACTTTGTAACGGGGCGGAAAAACAAGTTCATTTGTTATATCGCTACGCAACCACGTTTCCGTTATGACTGCGATGTGCGGATCGTGCTGTAGCAATTGAATTTCTAGGGAATCTGTCTTGTTCACCACGCTACGAGCATTAAAATTCACGATACGCAGACGTTTTTCCTTGGCTGAAACTGAATTTCTGTGGATGACAGGTTCGAAGATTTCTAAACATGACAGTTCTGAAACATTATCCGGAACATCGGCGACTGTCGTGCCTATTTCTGTGCTTGCGCGTGACGGCGGGTCGTTGGGCGGTGTGGTTTTTCTGCGTCGTTTTTTTTAACAGGAATTCTTTCATTTTTTTCCTCGCTCCAAACATAAGCTGTCCTATTGATGTACAATTTGTCAAAAGCTAAGGAAACTTTGTCACCCTTCTCGCGGTTTTCTTTCGTACTTGCCCACAGCTTCCTTCTAACCTCACGAACTTTTCGCGAATAGTCTTCACTTATCGATATAGTAGTGTTCTTCAGCTTGTGGCACTGTTTAAAAATTAACGCTTTGTCTCTTGTATCGAGCAATCTCAGGATGACCGGTCGTTTCTTATTTGTGGACGGCCGACCTAATCTATGTATTCGTTCAATAGCTATCGGGTTCAGTTTGAGAAGCTCTTGGAAGATACCTTTGTTTACGGCTGTTTCCAGTGATTCGCCGTTCTCACTCTCTGGTTCTGTTAGGCCAAAAATAATCAAATTAGGTCTTCTACTGTGGTTCTCTAATTCGTCTATTTTCTTTTCAAGGGTCAGAACAACTTCGTTAATATGTGAAAGCCGGTTTTGGCATAAAGTGACCTTGTCTTCAAGTTTTGATAAAGCGTCTACCTTTTTTTCAATTTCTACCAGGCGGTTTTCTTTGATATCCTTAATATCAGCTGCGATTTCCTTAAGTTGCTTCAAGATTTGAGCAGTTTCGGGCCCGGGGTTAGTTTCAATGTCCCCTCCTAAAAGCAGTAACTTCCGGAGGCAAAACACATCAAGCAAGTAACACAGCCAAGGGCATGGCAGCACCAGTAGAAAAGGGTCGCTTGAACGGTAACACTTGCCGTAATCCTTTCTCACCTGCACAACAAAAAGCAGAGGGTTGAACCGCATTCTTTCGGTGCCACCATGCCCAGTGGTCGCGTATTCCAAAGGGTGTCCCTTTATACTCGTTCCGCACGCTGGCGCTACTTGCAACAGCTGCGTGCTGCCCTCTGCGCTTGCTGTCGTTGTATGATGAGGTGGTCTGATGGGTGGCATCAAAGGCTGATCAGCAGCTTGATGGCAGATGAGATCGCCGTGCTCGTACGTAGCCGCCGTGACCACGGTGTGCTCCAGGCAGTATGCAGTGCGCAGGAGGCAGAACTGCACAACAAAAAGCAGAGGGTTGAACCGCATTCTTTCGGTGCCACCATGCCCAGTGGTCGCGTATTCCAAAGGGTGTCCCTTTATACTCGTTCCGCACGCTGGCGCTACTTGCAACAGCTGCGTGCTGCCCTCTGCGCTTGCTGTCGTTGTATGATGAGGTGGTCTGATGGGTGGCATCAAAGGCTGATCAGCAGCTTGATGGCAGATGAGATCGCCGTGCTCGTACGTAGCCGCCGTGACCACGGTGTGCTCCAGGCAGTATGCAGTGCGCAGGAGGCAGAACTGCACAACAAAAAGCAGAGGGTTGAACCGCATTCTTTCGGTGCCACCATGCCCAGTGGTCGCGTATTCCAAAGGGTGTCCCTTTATACTCGTTCCGCACGCTGGCGCTACTTGCAACAGCTGCGTGCTGCCCTCTGCGCTTGCTGTCGTTGTATGATGAGGTGGTCTGATGGGTGGCATCAAAGGCTGATCAGCAGCTTGATGGCAGATGAGATCGCCGTGCTCGTACGTAGCCGCCGTGACCACGGTGTGCTCCAGGCAGTATGCAGTGCGCAGGAGGCAGAACTGCACAACAAAAAGCAGAGGGTTGAACCGCATTCTTTCGGTGCCACCATGCACCATGTTTCGTACAATACACCTTAATCGATCCGCCGTGATTGCTTAGTGACATTGGCGTTGCACTGCTAAGCAGGAGATCGCGCGATCAAATCCTGGCCGTGGCGGGCGCATTTCAATTATGCCGAAATGCAAAAACCTCCGTGTACTGTGCATTGGGTGCACGTTACAGAAAGAGGAGGTGGTCAAAATTAATCTGTAGTCCTTCCTGTGGCGTGCCTCATAATCAGACCGCGCTCTTTTGCACACAACATCCCAGAAAATAAAAATATATTTTACCGTGATAATAAACGTAGATTCAGGGACGGGCATGTCAGCTCTAATGCCGAAACCTGCGTTATTCATTCTTTTATTGCACCTCCAGCTGATCTATGGCAAAATGAATCAGATTCAAGGTTTTACAGCGATACTACATGAATGGTAGTAGTCGTTTTAGGTTACTTTCTCTTCTGGTTGCGTTGGACGGCATGTCGTCGAAGGCTTCCTACACAGAAAAACAATACAAAGGAAAAATATACTCATCTCCGGGTGCGATTTCAACCTGATCATCTGTTTGCGAATGAACTGCTCTAACAACCGCAACACGGCAGTGACGAGATAACGGGAGCATGTTGCGCAGGTCGATACAGGGGCGGCGAGGCAATTCGTCATGGAACAATGACCCTACTTCGCTGACTAGACAGTGAGATTGCAAGCACTCGCAACAGTAGAATTTGTTACTTGCGCAGAAAGAAAAGGCTGCCTTGCCTGAAAAGTAATAAACCGGAAACATTACTTAGTGTACCTGTGCATGACCACGTCTGCTCGGTGTGTTATGGCGTCGCCACAAAAAAAAAAAAAAAAAGCTGATGAAACAGGCTTGAAGTTCTCGTTGTATAGAAACATTTATTATAGGAGACATGAGCAATGCTCGGTTAGCGCCATTATATTCGGTTCTTCGTCATAAGCTAGGATTCACGCATATTTCCGTTTCTGTGTTACATAGTGAAAACGTAATTATTCCTGGTGTAGTCTACCTCCCACGTGTTTTAGTCTGGTTTATTCCTGCATACAGCCAGAGATCGAAATGACCTGCTCGCCTCTAACGCCTTGATTTGAATATACGAAGGAAACACAAATACGTGGATTTTTTTTTCAGTTCCACTGGCGGTGCAGTAGTGAACACGTCACACTCGATGACCACGGACACTCGCTGTCGAAACGCTGGCCTGCGGAACTGCTGCAGCGGCAGCGAGCGAAGTGACCTCCGTGGTGTTTATCGCTTCCACGTTTCAAAAGTGCAATTATTGTAATCCATCTATCAACTTATGCACAAAATCTCGTATCCTTCTTCCGTTTCGACTGCTCATTACGAGTCCCTTGAAGAATCATAAATAACGAACCCAAATACATAAATAAAATTAGGATAGCAGTTGTCTTCCGAAGCGGACACCACGCCTGCCGGCTTTAGGAGAAGAAAAGGATAGCAAAGAAAGAACTGAGAGCAAGGTGCAACACAGGGCACGACAAAGACAGATAAAGGTTGCGAGAGACGAAAGTCTAGTCCTGTAGCACCAAAGGATTGCACGGTTTTGTGGGTCTCTTGTCCATTAGAAGCGCGATCCCTTGGTGAATAAGAAGTCAGTCGGCGAATATTCCGAAAGCCCAAAGAGCTGAATTTTTGTCACCAGTACGGAGTCAGGAATGCTGAAAGCTGGGCGTATCAAAATCCCTGAAGCGTTTCTCTTCATTTTCCAGAAACCTGGCGCCAAGGGCTCTCCGCACGTCTTTGCCGCAGCAAACTATCTCTCCTATAACTCATCCAGTGTATAAGTTGTGCAAAAAAGCGTCCTTCGGCCTCGGAATATAGCGCGACCATAGGGGGGTGTGACATATCATTCCCTGGTGACACCTCAATCCCGATGTGAGCGCTTTACACAGTGGTGTTAAGTTTCGGGAGCTCATTGAATGTGAACTAGGTACCGTCAGTAAAGCCTAGGTTACGGGCTGCAATCTCAAAATCAGCCTGCGTGGATTCCTGGAGAAACCTATAAACGTGCGGACCTCTGTGGATTAATTCAGTAGGCAACATCAGCAGCTTCCCGCAATAGGAGCTCAGCTTAATTTTCGAACTGTTACGACTGAGAGAGAGAGAGAGAGAAACACAAAGAGAAAGGTAGGGAGGTTAACCAAGGACGTGCCCGGTTGGCTACCCTACGCTTGAGGAGAGGGAAAGGGGAAGAATAGATAAGAAGGAGCGAGAAGAAAAATAACAAAGAGTCCGTCATTCACAGAGTCAAGTCGCAGAGGAAAGCCCACTGTCGCAAGTGCTCATACAGTTCAGTCGCCTTCCAGAAGTGCAGAAGGGCTTTTGTGGTCTTTCGCATGCAAGAATGCATGGGCCATGGTCCCAAGATCTTTTCCTCTGAGAGCATTCTATTATCTAATAGGCTGAGTTGAGCTTGTATAGCACGTCGTTGAGCGTCAAAGGATGGACAATGACACAGAAGGTTCTGTAGAGTCTCATCGCATCCGCACAAATTGCACGCCGCACTGTTAGCCATTTCTAATAGGAATGAATGGGAATTTGTAAATGCGACGCCCAACCACACTCGACACAGTAAAGTTGTTTCGCGACGGGAGAGTCCAGGTGGCAGGCGAAGTCGCAAGTTAGAGTCGTGAGAGTGAAAGCGTGAGTTGCTGAAACCCGGTAAATTCCATCGTAAAAGTGTGATACACAGGTTAGTGTGCTGCTAAGCACTTGCCATTTTTTCTTTATATTTGTGACGTACCTGTTGTTCTTTTTCTGACGCAGTGTGTTCTGCGTAAGCTTGTGTATTAAGGAGTGCACGTTGAGCGTGTGTCAGAGTGACTTGCCATAGACTTTGTCATAATGACTGACGAAAGAAATTGCTACACTCTTCGAGGATTTCAAGGAAGAACTGAGATGGGAGCATCGCAATTTCAGAGATATTATCGAAAGAACGTGATAAAGGAAATCAAAGAAACCAAGAGTAACCTGGCAATGATCAATTACAGTTACGAGTCAAATAAAGTGTTAGTTATGCGAGTGGAAAAAAAAATCAGGGACTCAAAAGGAAAGTACAAGACTTTCAGGATGAGCGTGATGTCTCGCGTGGCCAAGTTAGGGAACCGGAGGCTAGGCTCACCTCAAATCAACGGTATTCATTGAAGTAAGGGGCGTGCCGCAAGCCCCTAATGAGAATATTTTGGACTTGACAGAAAAGCTAGCGCAGGCACTTGTCATGCCTCTTTAAGACTGTGATATTGAAACTTGTTACCGAGTGAAACAACCGGTAATGTTATGGCTCCTAATATTGTTGTTCAGTCTGCAGCTAAACATGAAATGAAAGAGCGGCTGTCATTAGACAGTCTTGGCTTGCACACAACAGTGCATGGTTTAGTTAACGAGCACTTGTGCTTGACAATGAAGAGATTTGTTGGGGCCGCAAGCGCGAAAAGGAAGTACTGTAATTGGAAGAATTCTCCGAACAAAAAATAAAGAATATATGTTGCGAAGTCTGAAGGGTCGGCCGTTGTTTCCAAAAATAGTTACGATGATTTGGTATAGCATTGTATGATTACGCATCATGCTCATTTTTTCATGGCATGCTCCGGTTATCGGCTATTTGCCACGTAAAATTAGCGACTTTGTGAAAGCTAAAACCTGTTTTCTGTCATTTTATTGCGATAGCAATTATATGGACACTTCAACCGGATTTCTGCCGTCGGTGTCGCCGTCGCCGTCGCTGTAGCCGTCGCCGTCGTCGTCGTCGTCGCCGTGAGGTTCCGTATAGATAAAATCTTCACCGCGCGCCGTATGCCCGAGCGGAAGCGTGCTGGGACGCGCGCTATCACGGAGAACGAACGCACTCAATCTCCCACGCGCAAGCAACGAAGCGGGAAGCCAGCGCCGGAGGGAACGGGGGGGGGGGGGGGGGGGGCACTTCTACTGTGCCAACAACCGCGCTCGTCGCTCGACCGCACGGTCTCTTATCTCTCCCACGCGCAAGCAAGGAAGCGGGAAGCCAGCGCCGGAGGGAGCGGGGGGGGGGGGGGGGGGCGCACTTTTCCTCTGCCAACAACCGCGCTCGTCGCTCGCCGCACCGTCTCTTATCTCCACACTGCTCTAACCTTTATGCACAGTGCATTCGCCGCTCAGTTTCTGTTGAAGCGATAGACCGCACGTACCTTCGCCCGCTGCAACGTATGGGCTTGCTGCCAGCGTTTTGACAGTCGTTGTCTGCAGTCATTCAGTGTGATGTCTTCATGTTTGTTTGTGCGCGCTCACACCACGCTTGTTCATTCAGTTAGTAATAGTCGGGCCACATTTTCCAACGCACGCTACACATGTAATGCTGCCCGGATCGGCAGTGCAGCGCTACAGGTGTGTCCCTTCGCACGCGCGCTGCCCACGGGAAGCGCTTCTCATCAACACCACCGTTTCACACTCGCGTTCTCGTGGTCATCGAGTCTCTCTTCATGTCGGTCTACTTACGCCGCAGCACACCTGCTTACTTAATCAGCTCATGTTTACTACAATTCATATTGTTACCAAAGCCTCTCACCTTACTTCGTATGACATTGCTGTGTTGCTATCGCATTCATTGCTTCGCCCTTAGGGCGAAACTGTGACATTTTCTTTTGTACCTGAATGTCCGTTCTTTAAAGAAAGCCTAAGTTTAGCCCGAAAGGCGTAGCATGGATTGCGATAGCAAATTAGTAGACAGCTAACGAAGTATGGAGAATACTTTTATCGGCCATATAAACTTAGAAATATTCGTTTACGAACTAAATTCACAAGCCTAGTGTCAGCGTGCGCAGGCAAACATGAACACGTCACACTCGATGACCGCGGACACTCGCTGTCGAAACGCTGGCCTGGGGAACTGCGGCAGCAGCAGCGAGCGAAGTGACCTCCGTGGTGTTTATCACTTCCACTCAAACTGAGCGACGAGAACCCCGCACGCACCAAGCTATGAGCCGCCTGCAGACCGCTTTCAAGTTAAGGCGCGCGCGACCGCACGCGGCCGCGAAAAGTACGCAGTTGGTGCCGGAGTAGAACGCCGCCCTCTTGCGCTCCCTCCCTTCCCCCTCCCTCTTGCGCTCCCTCCCTCCCTGCTCGCCGTCGTGAAAAGCGCTGTTGCTGTCGGAGAACAACTCCATCGCTCCCACCCCCCTTCCTTCCCTCCTTCCCTTCCTCTCATCCCCTCACGGCCTTTCGCAAGACGGGAGACGGCACGTTTCCTGTCAGCTTCTCTCTCTTGGCGCGCGAGATTGAGCCGCGACCGTCGGCGCCGCTCGCGCGCTTTCACTCGCACATACAGCATACGGTGCACAGCGACGGTGTTATCGCCATTGAAATTTATCGGACGACGACGGCAGAAATGCGCTTCGAGTGTCCATATCATCGATATTACAATAAATATAAAACAAGGGATTTGGAAATGCCCCTACAAAGCTTCGGCACACCGTTTACGAAAATAATGCTTGAAGAAATCTAGAAAAGCAACGCGTCAAAAATGTTTCACCCACTGGGCTATCAGTGTTTTTACGAAAATCCCCTTGATAATCACGGGGGTGGTGTCGCTATTTTTGGCAAAGAAGAAGTCAATTACGAGGCAGTGGAAAGGAATTTTGTGCGATCACACTGATTACAATACAATAATCGCCGAATTCACCTACACTGATATTAGTGATCACCTTGCCATTTTAATTTGAATGACTAGGTGCCTCGCTCGAAGCGGAAAGTCATTCCGGCACATTACGTAGAATCAGTAACACCACGAGATTTGGAAGCATTTCGCAGCTCCATTAGTCAGCAAATGTGGACCGTTATTTTAGATTCTTATCATATTGACACTCCGTATTGTGCCTTCATTACAAAATTAAAAGAACTGTGTCATCAAAATTTTTCACCGGAAAAGAGAAAGCGCCGTCCAAGGCTCGTAAACTTTGGGTCACGTATGATCTGTTAAAAAGAATCAATCATAAGAATGCGCAGCATTCACAGTTTGGGAAAATTAAGGACCAAAAATCTTTTAAGGAATTCAAATCATACACGATTTAATTGGCAAGTAAGTTAAGAGTAGCTAAGAATTGATATTTGTATTTGTTTAACAAGTTTTGAGATTATTTATTTATTTGAATTATTTTGAAATAATTATATGCAAGTAACTTTCAAAACCACCGTAATTAAAACTAAAGCGAGAAGCGTTAAGACAGTTTCTTCTTTTACTGGTTCTATGAAAAAGTCACTATTACTTATAATGAGATGTGGGGCTCATGAACTGTGATTTTTTTCACTCATACATGTGTAACACATTCTGAGTGCCCTTTAACGCGCATAAAATTTCTTAGTTTTCCTCATCGTGAGGTAGTATGCCCGCGATGGTTGTCAAACTTAAAAATAATGCAGAAATTTTTACGGTGACACACTTGTCAATGGAGACGATTTTCACGTACTCTATATACATAATCCTTTTCACAGGTCCGCACGTTTGCCATTTCGAATTTAGGCACATTTAATTTTGCGTATGTGATGCATTGTGCTGACACTGCAACTCTAAACCTTTTCACCCATTCCTTCTACTATATTCTAAATTTTTTTGTGGGGCTCCTTACAGGAAGTTCAAGCGAATGACTACATTTAAGTCCGCAGTATGGTTAAGCATGCTATTGGAACTAACCCACGTGGATAATGCGAATTTTGCATCAGAAAGCATTCTGAATTCACATGTACACAATTGCGCGTTATAATTCTACAGAACAATGTTCTGTGCACCATACTAAATTCATTAAACCAGACGTGTAACAATGTAAAAGGCAACGACGTCACTACCGCTACAAGGAACAAATGTATACGATGGAAATGAAAAATATACGTGATCCATGTACGTAGCTGAATGTTAAAAAAGAATCGATGAAAGGTGCAGAATTCCTGAATTACCGCACCGCGCATATGGTCTTCTACGCAGTGGCAACGGAAGAGAAGTTTCTATGGGGCTAATAAGTCGGTATACTAGCTTTAAAAAAGTTTGCCATACTTTCAAACCTGGGACAACAATTGATGTCTTACCGCGGCCCCCATGGCCCATGAGAGAAGCTGTATAAAACACCCAGGGCTAAGGGCGCATGCTCAAATACCGTAGAATGTGAACATGAAAATTGCTTCTGCGGCAGCGTAATTGTAGAGTATCGCACACATAATGACAAAAGTTGTTGATTCGGCTACCACCTTCCTCAACCATTTTTTACAGCGTAAGCTGTTATGGGCTCATTCTAAGAGCCATTTCGGTTCGCATTATTGTCCGCCGCCGCCGCTACCGCGTAACCGCTATCGCCCGAAATGCGAAAAAATTACCCGGTTTCCGCCGGGATCGAACCAAGGCCGGCTGCGTGGGAGTCGGATACTTCACCACTGAGCCACGCAAACACTTGCTGTCAGCGTCAAAAAAAAAAAAAAAGCCCTAGGCAGGCGCGCAGGCACAGACGGCCCGAGCTTCCGCCAGTATGGTGGCACCATCTAGTGAAGGCGCCTGCAAAAGCCGCATGCACAGGCGCAGACAACGAGATGCGATTCAGACGAGGCGCACAATAAACGCGATCCCGATGGGAGATGTGCGCCACGTATTCTCGGTACCTCTTCGGTACACGTTATGGCGTCTCCTCGCAAGGTACGACCGCTGCTGAAGAAGCGAAACGTAGAGCTACGTGCGCGGCTACAACCAAACATCATCGGGCTCAGCAGACTGCTGTGCAGAGAGCATTACAAACCGCAGCTCGCCGTCGACGCTGGGCGGACAATTGAGATCGCTCTCGTCAAAACGAGACGAAGAGACTTTGCCGCGAAGACCCTGTTGTGCATGGCGCCGAAATTTCTCCTCTTAAGCCGCTCGCTCCACCAGCTTACGCTGTGACTGTGCTGCGTGTGCCGCGTAGGCATGTGACTTTGTATAATACAGGCGTTCCTTTGAAGTTAGTATATTGTTGCTGCACTACAGTTAAAACAAACTTTCTGCATGATGCAAACTCAGATGTGGCCTGTTCAAATACAAGTGAGACGTAGAATGTGAAACGTAGAACGTGTTGAACCTGACAGACAAACATAAATTATGGTGTGTAGGAGCAGAAGTTTCAGTTAAAACCCGTAGTTTTTATAAAATTATCGGAAAATTGTCAAGTTTCAATAAAGAACAGACAAACGCAGTTTACGAATCTGTAACTGTCCACAAAAACAGAAATCGAAGTTTTGTAAACTGCACCCATTAGAGCATATTAAACGGAAAAAATTCTTATAATAATTTAGGGCTGACGTAATCTTGTCAGAACGGTTATGAGGGTGTCGCGAGATTCCTACTCACATCTAATTGATATAATTCAAAGCGGTGCGTAATGCTTCAAATTTGTCTACTTTAGGTTCACTTCACATACTTGCGATAACATATATATTTTTTTTCATTTCTGAGTTACAAGGTTATAAAAGTGATAGTTTAGTTATTGAAATTTCGTGCTTTCTTGTTGAAGTTGTTTGTAAAACAAATCAAAGCAATTTACAAATATTGAATTTCCTAATGTCAGTAGCGTTTAAAATTTCCTGTTAAATGAAGCAAACCCCATCAAGTTTGCTGCTCTGGCTGCTGATAAAAACGATTTATCCTTTCCCACGTATTTAGATACGTTGTGATAAGTAATGTGAGTTTGCTGCGCCAGGGTTCTGGAAATTGATCATGCACCTCCTAGCACAGTACGTGTTGTATGGAGCTACAGCTTCCTCTTGAATGTACCATACCTTTCAAAATGACAATCCCATTCATTATCTGTGCACGTCATATGGCTTTAACGTAATACGAAATACAGCCCTCTGTTTACATTGTTCTTCAAAAATAATGACCCTTTAGCTTGTTGAGCGATAAGCGGGAAAAGGCGCCTTGGCGGTGTCGGTATTGCAAGCTGCGCTATGCAACGCGCAGTGAGGGCCGTAAGTCCGAGACGCGCGAAAAGAAATTATCATCAGCATAAGTAATAAGATGAAGAGTTCGCGCGCATTTCCGGAAAATGCTGGGCTACGATTGCCCAGCTTCGCTGTTTCAAGCGTTTTTTTTTTTTTTTTTAGTTGAATCTAAGTGGGTTATGTTTAAGAAACCTGTGCAAGCCATTGTGTGTGCAGATTTCTGCAGAAAGATTGCAGGTCAATCAACCTACACAGGCCCCCTTGGTACGGATAGCATTGAGCCGCATACACGGGACTCACGCATGGACTTGCCTTTCACCACCGAGGAGCTTGATGCGGCTCTTGCTTTGTGTAATCGGCCGTCGTCTCCTGGACCAGATGGCATATCGTACCGCATCTTGTGCCACCTGGGTGAGCGAGCGCGAAATGCCTTGCTGGATATATTCAATGAATCCTGGCAGGATGGAAACGTTCCTCAAGAATGGAAGACAAGCCGCCTGGTGCCACTCCTCAAACCTGGCAAGTCACCACTCGAGCTCGCGTCATACCGCCCAATCGCGCTGGCAAGTTGCGTAGGGAAGGTGATGGAACGCATGATCCTTGCCAGATTAGAGTGGTACCTGGAACGCTACCAAGTTTATCCAAATGCTATGGCCGGCTTTCGACGTCTCCGCTCCTCCATCGATAACGTCATCGATCTGGTCACTTACGTCCAACATCAAAAGAGATGTAAACGATTATCGGTCGCTATGTTTCTGGACGTAAAAGGAGCTTATGACAATGTTGCTCATGATGCCATACTTGATGCTCTGGAATCGGTTGGCCTTGGGGGCCGCGTGTACCGGTGGACCCGCAACTACTTACACATGAGGTCATTCTTTGTGCAGACCGAGTACGGTCCGACGTCTCTACACTGCACATACCGTGGTGTTCCTCAAGGTGGCGTCTTGAGTCCCACACTATTCAACCTTGTTCTTGTCGGTCTCGTGGAACGCATACCAAATGCTGTCCATATATCAATGTATGCCGATGACATCTGCGTGTGGACGTCAGGTGTAACACGTCCTCAGGTGCGCGCGAGACTTCAAAAATCTGCGACATCAATATCGGCGTATCTCAGCGAACAAGGCCTCCAGATTTCACCTGAGAAATGTGCGCTGGTCGCGTTTACGCGGAAGTCAATGACGCCTTACGCCATATCCATCAATGGGCAAAACATCTGTTACACCAGGACGCATAGATTCTTAGGGGTGATCATTGATCGAGACCTCAACTGGAGTCCCCATGTGACCTACCTGAAGAAGCGCCTAATGGCCATTTCACACGTTTTCAAGTTTCTTGGAGGGAAAACGTGGGGAGCGTCAGTACACGCAATGTTACAACTATACAGGGCACTGTTTCTCGGATATCTGAGATACAGCTTACCTGTACTGAGCAATACCTGCAGAAGCAACATCCGCACAATCGAAAGTGCTCAGGCGCAGGCACTAAGGGTTTGTCTTGGATTGCCACGATGCACATCGACAACGGAAACAATTGCAATAGCTCAAGATTACCCAGTGACAACTCATATGACATTGGAAGTACTCAGAGCACACATCAGGCACATTGCCCGCTCCCCTTTCCATCACCTCGCCACTCTGCCGAATGACCGACCCAATGCCTCCTTTTGCCAGGCGATATCGGCGTACCGTGACTGCCTCCCCCGAGATTATACGCCTGCCGAGAGACTGCTATCACCTCCTTGGTGTTTGGCTCGTCCGCAAGTTCGACTCTCGGTACCAGGGATTCGAACGAAAGCAGGACTCTCGTCCCCAGCTCTCAAGCAGCTATCTCTCCTCATGCTGCACGAGACATACAAGGACCATTTTCACATTTACACTGATGGCTCGACAACTCTTGACGGATCTACAGGGGCTGTAATCTTCCCCGCAAAAGCTGTGACCCTTCAGTTTCAAACTTCTCACCAGACAACGTCGACTGCGGCGGAGCTTGCTGCACTTCGCTGCGCACTTCACATAATTCACGAAGACTTACCACGAAGATGGAGCATATTTACAGACTCAAAGGCCGCCCTGCATTGTCTGCTATCCGCTCTACGTCGTGGACAACAAGACCAACTTGTGCTGGAAATAAGGCACCTTTGTCACCAACTGGCAGAAAAAGGACATGACATCACTTTTCAGTGGCTCCCAGGCCACTGCGGCATCATGGGCAACGAACAGGCCGATGAAGCTGCGAGGAGGGCTCACGAAAATGCTGTGAAGGAACCCATCCCGCTATCAAGAGCCGACGCAGTAACAAAGCTTCGCATAATCGCGCGTGATTCCACACGAGCCATGTGGAACACACCTGGTTTCCAACATACTCGACTGCACCGCCTGGACCCATCCCTCCGACTACGCATTCCATCTGGACTTCCTCGAATCGAGACAACTGCTCTCTGCCGACTGTGGCTTGGAGTATCCTTTATGAATGCTTTTGCTTGTCGCATCGGAATGGTCGACAGTGCTGCCTGTGATACTTGCGGCAGCGAGGAAACACTCCAACATATCCTGTGTCATTGTCCCCGCTACAGCTCCCAGAGACAGTCGCTCGTAACGGAGTTGGCACGCCTCGACGACCGGCCGCTTTCTGAGCAGACGATTTTAGAATGCCGACTGATACGGTCTTCACAGCAGAAGGCGACGAGGGCGCTACTGAAGTTCCTCCGGTCAAGCGACCTGTTTGAACGACTGTGACGCTCCTGAGTTCCTTTGTGTGTGTGTGTATGTGTTTTTTTTTTCTTTTCTTTATCTCCCTCTCTAGGTGTGTGCATTTTTCTTTATCTTTCTGTCTCCCCTTACCCCTTCCCCAGTGTAGGGTAGCAAACTGGATATTTACCTTCCGGTTAACCTCCCTGCCTTTCGCATCTCATTTATCTCTCTCTCTCTCTCTCTCTCTCTCTCTGTGCAAGCCATTCGGACATCAGCTACTGCTGATGGAGCCAGGTTCTTTTACATCTAGATGGAGGACTCTCTCGCCTTGAGCCGCAACTGTGGCACAAGATTGCCGTTTAGCTTTGATAAACTATTTGTGGAAAATGCAATATAGAACTCTTCATTAAAGCAACAAGGCTACTTTTGAAAAGAAGCATATAACCTTATGTGAATCTTTTGATAGCTGATTAGCGCAGTAATGTTTAGCGCAATCTTTTTTGTCGTGTTTGTGAGCGTTTCGGATATTTGAACGTGAAGTTTTCTGTGCCACTTTCCCTCACATTGCGGCTGCTGGCTCCTGCTATCTTGCCGATTGCACTACTACTAATGGGAACGCACAGTAAAGGTCAAGCTCAGTCTGTATAATCCTTTCACTGGGCACTGACAGGCGCCGTCGGTTTTCCGTGGGTTTCATTTCGTGTACTACATTCGAGGTGCTGTCATTTCCTTTCTTTGTGCCTTTTAACTTTATCGATGATTTACATCCGTGTGATGAACAGTTACAATTTAGGATGTTAAAGCCACTTAAGAATTCTTGTTGTACATTATGCGTACAGCCTTTGGCCAATATATATACGGGCTGCAACGCGCCTTCACAATTTGTGTCGTTCAGCAGTGTTATTAAGTGCGCTGCTTCTTATAGTCCACACCTTTTTGTTTCGAGTACGAGGGTTTCTTCCTTTCCTCAGTTTGTTGGGTCTGATGAGATACCAGCCTTAATCCCTTCAACACGGGGAAGTCAGCTTGGCGGTCACAGGAAACGTAACCCGTAACAAAGAGTGTGTTTTGTGGCACACCATGTATTTTATCACGGTCTTTCCTGGCGCACTTTTGTAGCGCGAGCTACACTGGCCGAGGTTGAGCCGTGTCGCGTGGCTCCTGGAGAGCCGTGCTGCGCATGCGCGAGGAGCAGTGACGTCACACGGCGCAAAGCTGGCGCACCGGGCGTTTGCTCGGCGTTTGAGCTGGGCGTTTGCCAGTGTGGTAGAGCCATGGAGGAGAGCGAAATTGCTGCGCAGCGGCGCAGAAGAGCGGAGAAGCTTAACTCATCGGATCCCGAAGTAGTTGCCTGCCAATTAGCGGTTGAGCGTAGGAAGAACGAACAGAAGAAGACTAAACGTGCTGCGGAGACACCGGAGCAAAGTGAGGAACGTCTAGCAAAGCGGCGTCGCCAGGAGGCTGAGTGACGTGGCCGACCATCTCACAGCAGCAACAAAAAGACGTCGTCGATGACGTCAAGGCTCGCCGATTGACTGACTATACGGCGAAACTTAGCGAAAGCGCCAGTGCGACTAGGACCTTCGAGACGGACTTCGTAAAAATCCGTTTGGATATGTGCGCAACGTGTGCGAAAGACTGTGGCACATGGAAAGACTTGACGCCGGTAGGTTGTGCCATGCTTGAAACGTTGAGTCAGTGGTGTTCACGCTACCAGAAGCTATGGAGTCTGTATCTATGTGAGGAATGGCATTGCTGCTAGGGAACTGCGAAATGTAGTGGTGCCCAAGGGTGTCGGTGCCGTTCAGCTTGACGAAAGGGGTGTGGTCATTAAAGCCGTGTACGTGTCGCCGAAGAATTCAGTTATGGACACTATAGATGTAGTGGCTATGTTTATACCTAGTCGTGCGGCAAGTGAAATGCGTGTGGTAGCTGGTGACTTCAATCGCGCTCCAGACTCTCTTGGTGTTCCTTTGAAAGGCACGTTTAACCTGGGCTTAGCCAGTGTTCCAAATGTACAGACGACCTAATGGGGAACCACCATTGATCTTGTGTATCGTAGACAGACGATCAATTCAAAATACTGCGTTGAGGCCATAGACACGGCAGCGCGTTACTGCACTGACCACCGAGCCGTCTTTGTGGCATTGGAGAAGCAACCAGACGCTGAGCAAAAAAATACATGTGTCACATAATGCGTATACCGTGTGTGTGTCATTCAAGCAGCAGTAAGTATGATAATCAAGCTAATCCTAGACATCCAGGAAAGCTAAAAATAACGAGCTGAACCTTCGCTCACGCTACGTATATGCTGGCACAGCCGAACTAAGCCACTGCTAACTTTTTTTTGTATTCAGCAGACACATTACGCCCGGCTTAAACAGCTCCGCTTTTAGAAAACGCAATCTTCCCAAAAGCAGGCCACAGGAGAATTCCG
>NC_051163.1:74805505-74978556 GCF_013339745.2 Dermacentor silvarum
AAGAGACGCGGGTCATATCTGCTTTTCCTGCTTCTCTACATGATTACGGTTGAAATATTGCTTTAACGTTGAAGATGTCGGCACCAATCGACGCCTAAGGTCACAAGGATTACGCCGACACCAAGTTTTCAACGGTGGGTGGACATTTTCCCAATCTTTGGAGGACTTTTCTGTGCGACCACCGGCAGACGCTAGGCGGGCGAGCTCTGCGCGGCGACGCTCGCTCAAGCCACGATGTCTACGGCTATGCAAATCACCGTTGAGGGCGAGGATATCTCTCCCGACGAAGTCAGTGAAAGTGCTGGGTGGACCACGGCATTATACAAGTGGAAATCCATCAGCAAGAACACGATCGAGCAGGGCGGCCGAGCACCCGACACGCCACGTGGCGGGAACAAAAGACCGGCTCCGGCGAGTGTTAATAAACGGCTCACCACTGCTTCCAGACTACCTCCACTGCCCAAAGAGCACGTTCGAGTCATAATCCGTCCCCGTGGAGGACTGGACATCAGGAAGATGGGCCACCTCAGAGTTGCCCAGGCCCTCACTACCGCCGCTAGACTTACGGAGGCGGATACGGCAGAGGATATCATATGTCCGAACATGGTGCAAAACATATTGGTGGCAAGCACACCATCAAAGCGCAACGCCATGGCCTACGCCGATGTGAAAGCAATACTTATAGGACAAGCAAGTTACGAAGTCAGTGCCTATTTCGCTGCCCCAGAAAACTCGTGCAAGGGAGTTATTCGCGACATTGATCCAACCATCGAGCGGGAGGAGCTCAAACGCCTCATCATTCAACCCAAGAATCCAAGTGCCCTCGAAGTGAGAAGAATCAAGAACACAAGCACGGTAGTCATCCTGTTTGATGGACTCAAAGTCCCGGACTATGTAAAATGCGGTCCCAGTTTGGTGAAATGCTCACTGTTTCGCAGACAAACTGACGTTTGCTATGCATGTGGAAGGCTCGGTCACAGAGCCGACGTTTGCCCAACCCCTGAAAATGCAATCTGCCGCGGCTGTGGTGCGAGAAACCCGGACGATGAACACGAATGTACACCGAACTGCACCCTCTGCGGAGGCCCTCATCCCACGGCTGACAGAACCTGCCAGCAAAGGTATCAAATACCGTTCGTCGTTAGACAACGGAGAAGAGAACGGCGCAACCGTGACCAATCTAACCTATCAACTAGGTCGCCAACCCCTCTCAAGCCGGCCCTAAACAGCTCGCACAGATCCAGGAGCCGTTCCCGAGACCCCGGCGGTGACGATGGCGGCTGCAAAGGATCATGCCGCTTCTAGCGGACGCTCCATGGAAAGCTCGTCTTCCAGGGCCCGCAAGGCTTCCAGGAGCCCGCTCCCGCTCAAGGGGCCACTCCCATTTCAGGAGACCAGGAGTCCAGATCGAGGAGCCTGCTGATCGTGGTACCAAATGGGCTCATCGGGTCAAGGAATCGCCGAAAAAGGTAACGGGGGGTCAATCGCCAGAGCATAGTAGGATAGCACAGTTGGAAAAAGAAAACGCTTCGTTAAAATGCGCAATGGAGCTGCTTAGAGCAGAAATTGCAGAACTGAAAAAGGCTAGCAAGCGAGAGGCGGTTCAGGCCACTCAGGCCCCTGTGGCAGAAACTCCCATGGAGATCCCAGCAGCGGAAGAAACGCCCATGGAGATCCCAGTAGCGGAACCGACTGCCAATGGTCTACCCAAGAAGAGGGCTTTGGCGATTCATGCCTTAGACAAGAGCGCCAGTGTTCGCAAATTGGAAAAGACGATAGATAAAATTGACGAATCCCTCGAAAAAGTTCAAATTGTAATCGACAAACTCGCGGAGGCGGTCAGAGCACTAGGGGTCAGATGCGATAATCTGGAGCGCCAGGTTTCGGCAATGGCTCCAATTACGTCTACGGACCAACTAAATACTACCGACACTGAAAGGTCGGCAGCGGCTGCACTCCGCAGCACTTTATAAGACAAGCAAACTACTACGTACCACCATGGCGGCACATCACAGGGGAATTAATGTCTGGCAGTGGAACTGCAGGGGACTCCATCGTAAAAAGAACGTCCTCCAGCAGTTCATTCGCTCTCACCCGGAAAAGCCGCATGTCATCTTATTACAAGAAACCCTCACGGATACGGTCACCCTACCGGGCTATAAATCGCATACCCGGTATGAAGATGGGAAAAGGGGCATCAGCACGCTAGTCACCAACAAATGTACGTTCATAGTCCACGATCTCAATCTTGAATCCAATAAGGTTGAACACTCGCTCGTAGAAATCATCCCCAGCGGACAGTTCAAGACAAGTGTATTTATACTTAACATATACAGTACACCCAAAGACCTCAGGCAAAGATTCGCAGCAATCATCAACAGGGCCGTTAGCAAAGCCAAGACATTCCCACTCCTGGTGGCCGGAGACTTCAACGCTCCGCATCAAGCATGGGGGTACACACAAGCTAACCGCAAGGGTGTTGACCTATGGCAAGCCACCGTCAATAATAATCTCACACTTGTAACAGATCCGGCTTTTCCGACCAGGATCGGCAACTCCTGCTCTAGGGATACCACGCCTGATCTGTTTTTCATACGGAATGTAGAGTCCGCATCTTGGTCCAACCTGCACGTGGACCTGGGCAGCGATCACAATATCCTGGCCACCTGCGTCAACGTGAGAAGCGGGAACCTCAAAGAGTTCACTATTACAGACTGGGACTCCTTTCGCAAGATTAGGGAGGAGCGAGCACAAACACAGGACTCAGCACTTAGTCTAGAGCAGTGGACTGAACAGTTAAAAGACGACATCAGGGCGGCGACAAAGAAAGTCCAGACTGAACTGGAGGTGGACAGGATGGATAGCCGCCTCGCTCATCTTCTAGAAGCTAAAAGTCCCTGTTAAACAGCTTGAAAGGGCAGAAACTAAACCGAAGGCTCCGAAAAAAGATCGCGGAGCTCAACAAAACTATAGAAGAGCACTGCCAAACCCTGAGCAGACAACAGTGGGATGAGGTCTGCAATTCAGTGGATGGTCAGATGAGAGTTGGAGCTAAATGGAACCTACTCAAGCATTTACTCGATGACACAAATACCAAGTCGAATCAAAGACAAGTGATAGCGAAGGTTCTCCACGAGGCATCACAATCAGAGACGGTAGAGACCGTACTTGAAAGACTCGCTCGCAAGTACTTGCCATTGGGCAGCTCGAGTGAAGAAGACTATCCGCCCTACAAAGGCTCATCTTGCCCCGAACTAGATGTCCCCTTCAAGTCATGCGAAGTAAGGGAAGCCCTCCAGAAACTAAATGGCAGGTCAGCCCCTGGTCCTGATGACATCCCCAACCGGGCCCTCAGAAACCTGGACGATGGTTCCATAGAACGGCTGACAGAAGAGATAAATGAAACATGGGAACGAGGGGTTGTCCCGCAGTCCTGGAAAATGGCCTCGGTCATCCTCATCCCAAAGCCTGGAAGACCTCCGAGTCTCACAAAACTCAGACCCATTTCACTTACGTCCTGCGTGGGAAAGCTGGCGGAACATGTCATAAACAACCGCATCTCTAAGCACATCGAGCAACAAGGATTGTTTCCCTACAACATGATCGGCTTTCGTCCGGCCTTGTCAACGCAGGACGTGATGAAGCTTATCAAGTGTAAAATCATTGACAATACCACAAGAGATATAAGAGGCATCTTAGGCCTAGACTTGGAGAAGGCGTTTGACAATGTCCCCCATACGCACATTCTGAACTCCATCTCAGAGCTCAATTTGGGAGAAGCCTTCCACAGATACATAAGCTCATTCCTCAGGGATCGCAAGGCCACGCTCAAAATTGGTGACCTCCAGTCTGACAATTTCAGTTTGGGCCCCAGAGGCACGCCACAAGGAGCGGTAGTCTCGCCACTACTTTTTAACATTGCCATGAAGAAACTATCGGAAAGGCTGTCCAACATAGAAGGGATCAATCACATGCTCTACGCCGATGACATAACAGTCTGGTGCACCGGAGGAAGCGAAGGAGACGTTGAATTAGGCTTACAGGAGGCTGTAGATCAAACAGAGATGTACCTGGAAAGTACGGGGCTTAGATGCTCCCCGAGCAAGTCTGAGCTCCTCCTCTACAGGCCAGTCAGGAGAGGCCGCAAACCTAGAGACTGGAAACCGTTGTCTGAAATAGACATAAAACTCTACACGAAAAGCGGCTGTACCATCCCCAGAGTAGACACCATTCGGGTCCTGGGCATGTTCATCGAATCCAATGGCAGTAACAATACGACGCTCAACAAGCTCACAGCCAAAACCGAGAACATGATCAGGCTCATCAACAGAGTGTCGAATAGGCGTGGAGGCCTTCAAGAAGAAAACCTCCTCAGATTATTCCACGCCTTCCTCATGAGTCACATAGTTTATGTGGCAGCCATGCACAATTGGTATAACTCCGAAAAGAAAAAAACTTAACACGCTCATCAGAAAGAGTATCAAAAGAGTACTAGGCATTCCGTTACGGGCGAGCACGGACCTCCTTATGCAATTAGGTGTGCATAACACTTTAGACGAGATAATTGAGGCCCAGGAGTCGGCCCAACTGGCCCGTCTATCCTGCACCCCGGCTGGAAAGAAGATCCTGGCGGTTCTTGGGATCAACCCTATACTCATGGAAGAACGGAAATATCAAATCTCAGAAGATCAAAGGAATAATATACGAGTCGCACCGTTTCCCCGTAATGTTCATCCTCAACACAACGTAGGCAGACGCAGGGCAAGAGCCCTCGCTCTCCTCAAGAGTATCAAAGACGATCCCCACTCGGCATGTTTTGTCGACGCAGCCCAATATGGACAGTCGTCTAACTTCGCCACTGCCATCGTTGATCACAATGGACAGATAGTGAATGCAGCTTCCCTGAAGTGCTCAACTCCATCCAGAGCGGAGCAGGTCGCAATTGCTATGGCACTCCTAGACAGCAGCAAAACACAAATCTTCACTGATTCGAGATCGGCAGTCAGGGCTTTCGCTTCAGGGTCCATTGCTGAGGAGGCTCACAAGATTCTCAAGAACAAGATCATCTCTACGCATACCATCACGTGGTTTCCGGCTCACCTCGGCCCCCAGCTTGACTCCTTGCCCAATCTCAATGACATCGCCCACTCCCAAGCGCGCGCACTAACCCACCGCGCGGGAATAGGGGCGAGCTCAGAGGCCGGGGTTCTCGAGTTTCGGGACACTCTCATTACTTTCAACGAAATAACTAAGCACTATCACCTGGGTAGGAGGACTTATCCTCCACCTCATAGAAAACTGGCTAGACCTCTGTCGTCCACTTTACGCATGCTTCAGACTAAGTGCTATCCCAACCTGGCCCTTTTTCATTCGATCACTCCAGAGGCATTTAGCTCTACTTGCCCCGACTGTGCGGCTGTTAGCAATCTAGAACACATGCTCTGGCGATGCCCCTCGTTACAGGGGCCCAATCGCATCACGGAAGAAGAATGGAGCTCTGCCATCCAGAGCTCAGAACTGTCACGACAAACTTGGGCTGTCCAGAGAGCCCACGATGCGGCGGTTAGGCTCGGCCTACCCGTCCCCACGTGGGAGCGGCCCGCAGCTCTGCCCTAGGGCAGGGCTTCTCAGGACCTATTTAATAAAGTTCTTTGTCTGTCTGTTACAATGTTTCCTTACAATGTAAAAACAAACAATGTTTGTTTTTGTGGAAAATAAAAATAGCGTAGCTTGCACTGCCGGCGCAATGCTAAAGAGACAGCGGAGCTGATGGGCACCTGGCTAGTCCTGGCTTTTGGGCTAGGCTAAGCACTACCAAGTCATCCACAGCATTCCTCGTAATTTATTTATAATTGATTGATTATGGATTAGCTATTGATTGGCTTTCGATTGTCTATCGCAAGATATTGGCCACGTATTTGGGCTAGGCTAAGCACTACCAAGTCACCCACAGAAGTTTCCGCAATTTATTGGTTATTGATTGATTATCGACTAGCTATTGATTGGCTATCAATTGCCTATCAATGACTAAGTTTAAGTAGTACCCACCATTCTTAGCTAGACTTATCCAGGCTCAGCTTCGCTAGTTCACAGGTGTATGTGCCACTGCGCTTGGACCCTTTCTACACTGCTACCAGGATCGGCACACTTTTTTGGATTCAGCAGACACATTGCGCCCGGCTGAAATAGCTCGGCTGTTAAAATTAAAACATCATCTGTTTTACTATTTTCTTCGATAAGATATACAGTCATCCGATAAGATATACAGTCAAGAGAGCGGTGTGGATGAGAGAACGGGGATAACCGATATTGTAGTTGACATTAAGCGGAAAAAATGAAGCTTGGCAGGCCATGTAACACGTAGGATGGATAACCGATGGACAATTAGAGCTACAGAATGGATACGAAGAGAAGGGAAGCGAAGTCGAGGACGGCAGAAAACTAGGTGGGTGATGAAGTTAGAAAATTCGCAGGCGCAAATTGGAATCACCTATTGCAAGACGGGCCTAATGGGAGATCGCAGGGAGAGGCCTTCGTCCTGCAGTGGACATAAATATAGGCTGATGATGATGATGACAGTCATTTTGCACGTGTCACTTCAGCTTGGCACAGAATGTATTGAACCATGCAATGCATAACGGTTGCGTGTGCTCGAAGGCCTGTTTAGGTCCTTTAATGAGCGGGCCCGAGTCTGGCCCGGGACCGTGGCTTCAAGCCCGAGTCTGGCCCGGGACCGTGGCTTCAAGCCCGAGTCTGGCCCGGGACCGTGGCTTCAAGCCCGAGTCTGGCCCGGGACCGTGGCTTCAAGCCCGAGTCTGGCCCGGGGCCGTGGCTTCAAGCCCGAGTCTGGCCCGGGGCCGTGGCTTCAAGCCCGAGTCTGGCCCGGGACCGCGGCTTCAAGCCCGAGTCTGGCCCGGGACCGTGGCTTCAAGCCCGAGTCTGGCCCGGGACCATGGCTTCAAGCCCGAATCTGGCCCGGGACCGTGGCTTCAAGCCCGAATCTGGCCCGAGACCGTGGCTTCAAGCCCGAGTCTGGCCCGGGACCGTGGCTTCCAGCCCGAGTCCGGCCCGGGCCCGTGGCTTTAAGCCCGGGCCCGGCCCGAGCTCGCTAAAAAAACGCTTCGGACGGCCCGGCCCGGCCCGCGGGCGGGGCCGGGCCGGGCCCGTGCAGAGCTCTAACTCAAATCGCTTCAATTCGTACCTCCGATGGCACTTCGAGCATGGTACTCTTGAGAACGCCAAACGTTTAAACACCAATTTGGCTCTGAACTTTTGTATGTGCATTCTATACACCAACCATGTTGAACACATGTTCACTCTAGGAAGACCGTAACGTGCACGAACTCTTATAAAAACTGCGCCTGTTTTTGCTCCAATAAACCAAAGCAGACATTCGAGGAATACAAGCTAAGAGTAACTATTATCAGAGAA
Organism: Dermacentor silvarum; assembly: GCF_013339745.2. Classification (NCBI taxonomy): domain Eukaryota; kingdom Metazoa; phylum Arthropoda; class Arachnida; order Ixodida; family Ixodidae; genus Dermacentor; species Dermacentor silvarum. The sequence goes on from NC_051163.1 coordinate 74,812,937, forward strand.
AGGAAAGTCACCTAATTAAGGTAGAAGCGAACCTAATGTAGCCGTACTGCTTCATGAGAATATGACTAGAAATCTTGGACGCGGCCTAGCTATGAAGCATAAAAGTGACGCTTTTTCAGGCTCAGACAGTACGGGCTCTCGTTACCTATGAGCTGAAAATGCTTTGCAGCACTGTGCTAGTAAGCCTCAGATCATCATCTTATTCAAGAAACTTTCATTTTTGTATAAATTATATCCTCCCGAGACCCAAATACAGCTATGTGACATAATTGCTCTTTAAGGTGGTTTGGATTGTCTACTGTTACGTTGTGAACATGAAAAACAATTTTTTAAGATAGTTACCTTGTTTAGATGCCAAAAATTTCACCTCCATATACGGGAAAAAATAGCGATCTCCATCATATCCTGATTTTTACTATGGTAAAAACTGCATTTGATTGCCTAAACCCATAGATGAAGATGGAATTACGTGTAGTACATTGTCATGTTGCTGCCGCGTCCGGTATTTTCACACTGTCTCAGTGATTTCGAAACGCACCTCAATTGATTTCGACCATCTGAGACAACACCGAGGTCTAGGTCAATTTAGTGCCAAATTTTCTCGAAAGCGGTTGACAAGAATGTGAGCTAACCATTTCTTTACAGGTACACATGCACCTTAGTTCAGTTCATACCCATAATGAATATTTTGAGTAATCACTTCCGATTGAATTTTGAAAAAAAAAGTTGAAGGCAATGCGCAATGTATTGTACAAAAGGTCTTAGGATATTGCCGACCCGTTTCTCAGCAAACGGAAAAGTATGGGATTAAAATCTTCTAAGGAAGACTGGAATAAACCACTCAGAACGCATTTTAGTAAGAAAATTTGATAAGAAATGGTTTGGTGATGACAAAATATATAATAGGGCTTTTTTATGTCATAGAAAGAAGTTTGGCTAAACCTTTCAGAGAGCTCCAATCTCGGCAAATATCGGCACAACCCATCTCACGATGACTCTCAATGGTGATGCCTTTAGCGTCAAATCAAAATAGCGACGCAACGTATTTTCCCCTTCGAAACTAGTTATGGATCAGGCGTGTACAGCATCAGGACGCCTCTTTTGCGCTTCACTAAGAGCACTCGTTGCCATCTAGCGTCGCGGCCGCGAAGCCTGCGGGCGGCCCTCGTAATGCATGGCGTTCCGGTGCGTGACAACGCTCAGAAAGGCGCCATGCGACAACCGGGCTCCTCTCTCGCGCTTCTTTCTGGTAGCGCTACGCCATCTAGTGGCATTGCTAAGAAGTCCGCGCCTGGCCCGCAAGCTGACATTAGGTTCCCTCGCTTGCCACGCAATCAGTGGCACTTACTCAGTGACCCAACTTCTTAAAGCGCGAACAAGAGACAAGGCGCAAAAGGAAGATCAAACACGGGACAGGCGCCTGTCCCGTGTTTGACCTTTCTTTTGCGCCTCGTCTCTTGTTCGCGCTTTAAAAAGTTTGTCAAGTATGCACCAACTAGGCCCGCAGAAATCTATTCCAAGTCAGCGACCCAAGTTGGCGAGAGGGACCGGAGCATTCATGGCGCAGCTCGCAAAGCATTGACGTGAAAGACGTTCATTGAAAGGCTATAGACGTACCCAGGGAGATTTGTGGCGCAGGCTACCAAATGTCGGGTTGCTGTCTTTGCGGAACCCTAGGGACGTATGTTCGATTCCGCTCAGCATCGAAGAAATTTAACGGATCTCGTTCGCCGTTGTAGCGCAGCATATTTCCAGTGGCCCATATATATGCCTAGGTACCCAGATTAAAGTCAAAGGCATTTAGTGAAGAGCGGCAGGACGCCTACTCACACACACCCAGTTACGCAAGTTGGCATCAAAGCACAGACCGATTGGCACATACCCAGTACACCAAGTCAGCGTCAAAGAGTTCCTCTGAACAGCTGTACTTACTCAGCCCCGCATCTTCAGGAACCCATGTCGGCGCCAAAGGAGTTCGTTGAAGAGTGACACCTATGTAGACATTGCAACATACTCGGTTACCCAAGTTACTCCAGCCGGTTGGTTTTGAATCCTATTCCCTCAGCCCAGCAGCCCGATGCACTACCCATTCGACCCGTGGACTACATGCGAGCCAGGTAGACGGGAAAACGGTTATTGGATACAAACACACACAGGCCATGGCAAGTGTGTGAAGTGCCATAAGAATGATAACGCTCTAATACTATGTCAACAATGAATCCAAGATTTCTCGCTGTTTCAAACATCACGGCAAAAGGTCTAAGATGCAATAACACTTTAGCAGGGCAGGAGAAACTATGCTCATTTGACGCCCAAAACTAATGCTTCCTTAGCGATACGCAATGTATTCAAGTAATATGTTCAAAGATGTTTGGAGCTACTACAGTTATCATGCACTAATGATTCACGGTTTATGCAACGCAGACAACTGTTACGCTATCGCATGGAGGGCAGAAAAGTAAATCTATAAACAGCAGGCACATGTTTTACAGCTTCACTACTTCACGCATTTGGTAAAGCTTGCGCTTCTGTGTATAGCCCTTAAAACAAACATTTAATTTAATTTCATTTCATTTATTTCTGAAAGGGCCCAAGAACAGCTCTACACCTTAATATTGGTGAACTTGTGTTACACAAAGAACAGAAAACAAAAAAAACAGGAAACCTGAAAGAACATTGGTAAAATGCAACAAAAAAATTGAAATACGTCAATCACAGAAGTCAAATAATTAAGTAATACAAGAGCTTAAAATATCAACATCAAAACGTAAGGTATTTAATTATGGGGTTTTACGTTCCAAACCCCAATATTTTGCAAAAAGCAAGGTATTTTGTTGTGTCCCTAGACGTGTTATAGCGTTAGAGGTGCAAGAGGAGTTTACGTTGAAAATGCTAGGATTACGCAAGTTGGGCGAGGCACAAAGAACGTTACAGCCAACAGTAACCGCGGACGGGAAATATGGTTATGAATTAGTTCATACAAAAATGAGTAATCAAGATATTTTCGCGTTCCTTTCTAGGGGTGTAGTATTAAACATCTGCAGTACACGCTCATAGGCATAAAATACACGGCGTCCCAGAAATCGATCGCACAGGATACGAATGAAACGTCACTGAACACATCCAATTTTAGCCACATTGGTCAAATTATTACAGTTGCATACAACAGAACTAAACTCTAGCTCGGTGCGGAAAAAAAGATGAATAAAGGAGAACAACGCAGTTGACATTCGTAAACTGTTTTGTCATTGTTGATATGAGAACTAACTATCCGTACGGTACATTAACAATGCGTGAAATATGTTGTTCGATAGTCAGTCGGGAGCCAGCCAATATTCCTAAGTCGCTGCGTACAACTCGCTCTTTTCGAAAGAATATTATCAAGCGAGTATTCGTATGATAAAGTGGTCAGTTTTGCGACTACAGGAAACAACAAGTGTCTTAGTTGGGTTAATACGCAAAAAGTTAAAAGCACACCACTCCGTGACAGAATTCAAATCTTCGTGTAATAATACACAATCCTGCGCTGATTCTATTTCACGGTAAAGTTTAATATCATCAGCTTGTACACCATAATATGTATTGGAGCCGATTAGTACTGGTGAAGCGCGGTGACAGGTAAGGAGACTAACATGTGACGTACACCTCGTTCCTAGCATTGATTAACAGTGACCTGGGTTGAGAACTTTCCTATTCGTCTGTAAAAATGGGAGCACCATCAGTTGGGGTATTTTATATTGTGACGGCTCAATAAGATGAGTTTTCATTATGCTTCAGGGATAGTGCGTTCCCACCGTCTAATCCATTCAAAGGTACGAAAATTAAATTTAGTGAATGCATGTATGACACTGATATCAGATATATACAGCAGCCCACAATAAAGGCCAAGACAGAAAAGCACACACACACGCACACACACAAACTCACTCACACTCACACTCACTCACACTCACACACACACACACACAAGTTTCCCACATTTTCATTTTGCGCCTTTTTCAAGTGGAATTTTTTCCCAGCTCTATTTCTGCGAACGAATCAAGAAATTTTGAAGTTTGAGGAATCTGAGACGTGTTATTAAGATGCGTTGAATATTCCTGTCTTCTTTCTGTCCAAAATTCTAACCCGCTTGCAGATAAAAAACTATTTACAGATGCTTTTCTGCTTCCCTTACGTGCTCAATTTGAGGTATTTTGCGTTTATCAATCCTTCAATTTTTTAAACATTACGAAACCTTGCTCGGAGTAGACCAAGAATTAACTGGTATATATATTGATGTTTAAGATTCTGCTGAAATTTCACTCCACGCGTGCGATTTCTCAGAGGTGAACGTGAACTTACTCTTTAATGCGATTAGTATTCTCTAGGGACTTGACCCACTTTGCGTTATCTAACATTCTTCGTCAGAAGGGGTCTGCCAGAATCTTGCGTTAGAGAAGTATTCACAACCACGTGAAGCCAACAGGCAACGAAGCCAAAGCAAGCACATAAGCAAATTATCTGTGATTTTTTATTTGAAATGTAAACATGTGCGGGGAGGTCCCTGGTCCCAGCGTCAGCTAGCAGTACCGCGAACCATTTCGCAGACCACACTTCTACCTTGTTTACAGCTCCAGCGTTGGTGCAGCTGTTTGGCTCGCATGGCTGAGTGGCCACGAGCGCTTACAAATGATAAAAGCTAAAGAGAAATGAAAGCGGACGGAAAGAAAACGACTTGCACCTGGTGGGAAGCGAACCACATCCAACGCATTACGCGCACGGTGATTTCCCACTATTTTTGTATAAGTAATGTGGCCCTAAGAGTGCTACGTATGCTTATGGCGGTGGAAGAATATTACTGTCTTTTAACTTGAGGCGCATTGTATGGTGCATTGTAGCTTACTACGCGACGTGGACGTTTCTAGATGTCATGTTGAAACAGCTGGTAATCTTTACTGTGTTTTTCGTGGATTCATTTTTTGTTAGCTTGATGCGGTTGTGTCTACAGAAAAAAAATTGAGCAGCTTGCGTGTTGTGAAACGAGTAGTCGGGCATATTTCTAGGCGTGTGCGAATATACGAAACACCCGGGTGAGGAGTCAACCATTGCCCTATTCGAACCGTTGTTCGAATCTAATAGGCGCTTGTTCATAAAAACGAACATTTCTGGGATAACTTTTGAATACTTAAAATCGCTAGCTTTGGGCGGTAAACAATTGGAGCGCGAGATTAAAACATTTCATGGCGGCGGCATGAGCACAAAAAAACGAGAACTTACATCACTACGTGTCGTAAATAAACACTACGTCTCTCACGAAGCCATACTTTACTGGCTAAGCCGCTATTATTCGCATGCGCCAAAGGTTCCTGCTTATCCGATTGCACGTCTTGTTTGGTACTAATGCGGAATTCGAGCTTTAATTAAACAACGCTTCAACCGTGCAATGTGATTACAATTACCTGGTAACGTTACAAACACTCAGGTGTGAAGATATTTTTATAATAATGGTGAAAACAGCGGGTCATTATTCGTAAACTATTCGAACAGTAGTCCGTATTCAACTTCATACGTTTTCGATTATGGCATTATTCGATTCGTATTCCATTTGGTTGCGAAAATTATTATTCGCACAACCCTACATAAATATTACCAACAGCGTGTACTACCACCTCACACTCCCAGGTATAAATATTTTTATTGCGCCCTAATGCTGTCTCGCAATGCGGGACCTAATCGTTGCGTCAGGACGCCGAACTAAATTCTTCACTTTGTGGAACAAGATGACTATACACGCCTGTGATGGTGTTGCTCTGCAGAAAACAAGTAATTCTCTAAGATTTACAGGGTTTGAACCTTAATTGACAAATCATATCCGTGTTTTATCACGTGCCCCAATATGATGGTAAATAAAATATATAAAAGCTATGAATCAGTAATTATCTTTAGTAGTTCTAGTGTTATTCCTAAATCACGACAAAAAAGCGGGCACTCTAATTTATTTGTCAAAATCAAGAGGGTGACAGTGTGATTATTTCTTATTGATACGACGTGTCTCATGACGCAGTATTTGCGAGCCTAAATATAGTGAACATCAATGAAAAACATTGGAGAAAACCGCCTGATTTTCAATAGTGATTCAATTATCCGTCTACGCAATGTCCGTCCTTCTGTAGACGTCTGGCATAAACCTGTACGTGTTTGTAGGAGCAGACACTTCTGCTTTGAGATATTCCTGAGGCTATATCTGAAAGCACCGTCTCAGTAGCTGAAAACATTGGGCTATTACTCGCCAAGGTGCCATTCCTCTACTCCGAGTACACGTTACCGCAATGACAATTACAACAATGCACCATTGATACATGCCCATTTGCAGCAGTCATGTGAAGTGCTATGCGTCCTCATTCTACGTGTTGCTTACTGAAACTATTCGCCAGAGTTAAGAAGCCATAGATGGAAGTAATGGCGTTTTCACTCATTAGTTTATCTCTGAATTACCTCGTATGTGTGTGTGAATTGATATCTGTAGGTTGCCAACAAATTAAAAAAATAAACTCCAATAGATATACCGCACTTGTTAGAATCTACTTTAAACGAAGGTTTGCGGAATTATTGCAGCATAATTAGACATCTGATGCTGACAAATGTATCTAATTTGTGTAACTGTTTACCTGCACCATAGTTGTGCACCACCCTTTACTGCCTCTGCTCGGTGCGGTATCGGAGTTGAACCCAGAGCAAGAGGCAAAAAGGATTAGTCATTAAGCTGCACGGGAGTGACTGTAATGTAATAGAATTACAAAGTCTGCCCGGCCTGCTGGATGAACTGGCTGTTTCGAACCGTATAATAAAACCCTACTGAGGAAACATACCGAGCCCTGTTGCCAACTTCGGTTACACAGTCCCTTGGGTCGACTGAACTTAGATTAGATCATCTCTGAGATCAGCCCAGCTAACTATTAAATTCTTTCCTCGATCAGCCGGGTTTACTTGGCGAGAAACCGAATGCCGAGTGGCCATGCCATACTATGGCAATGTAAACAGAGAAAGCTAAGAAAAAATAATTTAACTGTTCTGCTGAGATTTTCAAAATTTCTTTGCACTTCAAAACTACTGGTTTTTTGTTTCTGACAAAAAAAGAGAAAATAAGAGCCTTAACCAGGGCACTGGCACTGTTGAAGATGAATTGTACTACACAATACTTGCATTCAAATTCTAAACTAAATCGAAACAGATTAAGCAAGAGTGCACTACATAGTACTCAAATTCCGCAGCCTGTTTGCAGACGGCACTATGACCACTCTATTTTCAAGAGACCGAAAAACGAACGCCGAGGAAGCGATGAATTCGAGAACGAGAGCTTACATCTGTTCTTCAATAACTCAAAAAGCAATTGCGGCGCGCAGATGAGTATTTTATGCAAACGCTTTACAGGGTTGAGAAAACAGTGGTGCAAATTTCCCTATGCGTTGGTTCTTCAGCACGGAGATACCTATTTTTTATTATGCTTTATTTTTCTGACATTGTATATTTAGCTTCGCATACACTAGTAAAAAAATGTGAAGAGAAATAAAGAATCCAGAAGCAATATTAATTACACATATGAAAGATTATACTTGCCGCTGTATGGAGTGTTGAATTTTCTAGGCAACCAAATATGAGCTTTGGGCGCGCCCGCGGAAGCAATTTTTAGATTGGTTAATATCGCAAAAAAAAAAGAAAAAAAGAAACGTTCTCACTTGGGTGGTCGATTTCCAGTAACGAGCCACACATGCCAAGACTTTGCACAAACATCTTCAGAACTGAAACCTTTCCAAGTTATAGATAAAAAAAAATTGATCCCACGCGTTGCAAGAATTAATGCACTTTGCGCAAGCAGTCTCAGTGGCCCGTGCAAGGTGGTCCTGGATTAAATCGCCATCATGGTTTTAAAAGCCCTTCGCTCCCCACAGAGAGAAGAGCATGATATCAACGGTTAAGCTGGGGAAGCTTCTCGTTCTTTTTTTTAGCTTGATGGATATGAACAATACATATTGTATCACCTTAAGCGAAACAGTAAGCATATTTTTATATTAACACCCTAACCCCGGCACACAATCTTGCCTAAGATGTAACGATAGCATCAAGTGGAATGCTTTTTTTGAGTTTAGCTTAGCGCAAAAGTGAAGTCTTGACTGTATGCGAACAAACCTAAAGCACTACAAGATGATATCGGAGCTTTCTTGCGCCTTAAATGCAAGATTGCACAAAACAACAAGAAACAAAAACATTTTTACGCAGAAAAAAAACTTCTCAGTGGGGGCTTTTTTGAATGAATGAATGCAGGAATGCTTTGTTCAGAAAGGAAATTAATTAGCTTGGTTTGCTTTAGCGCTCTAGAGATACGAATGCCTCACCTTTGCTTCATACTGAACGTTCACTGGTTTCGGGTCCTAATGTCTGACGCCCAAGCATATAAAGATCTCCTGCTGAACCAAAACAAGCTTCAAATATATTGAGAGCGTGGTGGTCACGTGGAGCAGAGGTAGAATGCCAGGCTTTTAACCTGAAGGTCGTAAGTTTGAATCCTCCTCTAGTCCACTACATTTTCAGGAATAGAGTGGCGCATGACACTGGCAATATATATATATATAATATATATATATATATATATATAGAGAGAGAGAGAGAGAGAGATAACCTATTGTTCTTTGGAATACCGGACTGTCCGACTGAAACGGGGGTTGAGTCAGAAGGCCTTGTTCAAGATGTTTTGTCTCGTCATCTTAAACTTCAAATTCCTGACTCGGAAGTCTCTCGAGCGCACAGGTTAGGATCCTACACCGATAAAAAGACTCGACCAATTATCATCAAGTTTTCGTCGTCTAAAGTCAGGGATGTAGTCTGGGCACAGAAACATAAGCTCAAAGGTACTGGTGTATCAGCTAGCGAAGATTTTTGCAGAGCTACGCGAAACTCAAGGAGGCAACTAACAGAATTTGCAAAGGTAGCAGGACAGCCGTACTCGCTTCGCATGAATAAACTGATCATGAATAAAAAAAGGTACGTTTACTGAGCAGTAACCGACAGCGTACGCGAAACTGATTTGCCACGATCGGCAGATACGCAAGATAGCGCGGCCACTGTACCTGCACGTGCCGGCACTTTAGTGCATCATAGCTATGTCTGCCTAGATCCCGCGCAAAGAACGCCTCTATTTTCCTTTCCAATGTCCGGAGTATCCTGAATAAGCGCGTTGAATTGTCTTCCGCTATTGATTCATGCTCTGCTGATATTATTGGTCTGACGGAGACCTGGCTGTCTGCAAAAGTTAAAAATGAAGAAATTTTGGACTGTGAAAAGTGCTACAAATTTTACCGATGTGATCGTGATTACCGGTCTGGTGGTGGTGTTTTGTTGGCGGTTGCCGACACGCTTGCTTCTCATGTTATTCCAATTGTATCTTCACTTGAGCTTGTGTGTGTACGCGTGCTCATTGATTCTCGCGAAATAATTTTTTGCGTTTGCTATCGGCCACCAACTGCATCACTGTCCTTTTGTAATGACCTGCACGATGCTGTCAATCAGCTGTTCTTCAGATACCCAAAATCGCCCCTCTTCATACTTGGCGACTTCAATTTTCCAGACATTAGGTGGGAAAGAGCCCCGGTTTCCTTAAAACACAACTAGCTGAAAGCAAGGAATTTTTAACTTTTTGTCAAGACTTCAACTTAACTCAGCTCGTTCACTTTCCCACTCGTACAACTCCCACTGCCGCTAACATTCTAGACTTATTGCTTACAACTACACCAGATCTAGCTTCCTGCTTAACTCATTCACCGGGAATTAGCGACCACTCTATAATTCACTTCACCCTACGAGCACGGGTCTCCAACAAGAAAAAAACCAGGGTCATCCAAGACTACAGCAAAGCAGATATTACTGGAATGAATGTGAAACTACAGGCCTTTGTTGATAGTTTCTTTGCAGGTTTTGAGCAGCGGTCGGTTGAGGACAACTGGTTGCTTTATAAAAACAAACTCTTGTCCCTAATTGATCGCTTTGTACCTAAAAGAAAAGTTTCATCGAGTCCTCGCTCTCCATGGTTTCATAACACGTTAAAGCGCATGCGCAACAAAAAGAAGCGGATATTTCGACGGGCAAAGCTAACAGCCAGAACAGACCACTGGTCTTGCTATCAAAAATTTAACCGAGAATTCTGTACTGCGCTTTCAAAAGCAAAGAAGGAATTCTATCATAAAACTCTTCCTTTGCTACTGCTCTCTAACCCCCGCAAATTTTGGAGCATTATTAACGGTTCTAAAGGGACACACATTCAATTATTCCAATCTAATGTTCCAGTAGTTCAAAGCGAGTGCTGCAATGTTCTGAACAATGTGTTTGTTACTCATTTAATAAGAGCATTCCCACAGTGTTTCCACAAATACCAAAAGCGAACTTTTTACCAATGGATCCCATCGCTATTGATGCAGTTGGTGTAGAAAGGCTTATTGTCAATTTAAAGGTGTCTTCATCGGCCGGCCCAGATTGTATCTCATCAAAAATGATGAAGTGTACACAAGTGTATTCTTCATTGATATTGTCAAAGCTTTTTGAACAGTCATTACAGGTGTCGACACTGCCCTCTGACTGGAAGATAGGGAAGGTGGTCCCTGTGCATAAATCTGGTGATGTACATTCCCCCAATAATTACCGTCCCATATCATTAACATCCATTCCAGTCAAAATCTTAGAGCATATAATATACTCGCATCTCATCGAATTCCTTGAGTCCAATTCCTTCTTCAGTATTTATCAGCATGGATTCCGTAAAACAGTTGCGTGCGAAACGCAATTGCTATGTTTTACCAACGACTTATTTATTAACGCGGACCATGACGTTGATACTGATTGCATATATTTAGATTTTGCCAAAGCATTCGACTCCGTCTCACACGACCTACTTATATTCAAGCTTAATCAACTTAACATAGACCCCAGTGTACTTGCATGGATTAAGGAATTTCTCTCTAACCGTAGCCAGTATGTGACAGCTAATGCCTTTTGTTCACCTAATTCCCCCGTAACATCCGGTGTTCCGCAAGGGTCCGTTCTGGGCCCTCTACTTTTCTTGATTTATATTAATGATCTTCCTACTTGCCTTTCTTTCTCAACTGTGCGACTGTTTGCAGATGACTGTGTAATTTACCAGAAAATTACTAACCATGCTGATTATATCAATCTGCAACACGATCTAGATAGGGTGTTTGAATGGTGCAATCAATGGCTCATGACACTTAACCCAACTAAATGTAAAAGCATGCGAGTTTCTCGCCACGCTACTACTCATTGTCCGCCTACTTACTCCCTCAATAATATTCCATTACCATCTGTTGACAGTTATAAATACCTTGGTGTTCACATTTCTTCTAACCTTTCGTGGAATACGCATGTTGAATATGTAGCTAACAACGCGAATCGCATGCTCGGCTATCTCCGTCGAAACTTTTTTGATGCCCCATCGTCTCTGAAGCTAACACTTTACAAAACCCTGGTACGTTCTAAGTTAGAGTACGCATGCACCATATGGGATCCTAATCAGACCACCCTCATTCAAACTCTTGAAGCTATTCAGAATCGCGCAGCACGTTTCATCTTATCGAATTATTCACGTCATTCCAGTGTCACGTCTATGAAGAAAACCCTAAACTTGCCTGACCTTTCGTTGCATCGAAAGTCATCTCGCCTTAATCTTTTTCACAAAATCTATTATTATAACAACGATTTAAAGGGCATCCTGTTTCATCCACCTCATTATATTTCTTCAAGGACCGATCATCACTTCAACGTTGGTCTACCGTCTTGTCGCACAAAATTGTGTAATGACTCTTTTGTTCCTAGGACAAGCGTCACATGGAACCACCTTCCCTCCACAATCGCAAGCATAACTGATAATCACGAGTTCAAGATCGCTTTACAAAATGCCTTGTATCATTTTTGTTAGTTGCACATCTTGTCATTTTTTCCCCACTCCTTTCTGTAGTGCCTTCGGGCCCTGAAAGTATTTTCAATAAATATATATATATATATATATATATATATATATATATATATATATATATATTGTCCGAGAGCTAATGGGGCTAGCCTAGTCCAGGTGCAACCACATTAGGAAGGCCACAAAGCTTCAAACGGTCACTCCCTCACCAGTGAAGGAATTGCCCTCACTGGTGTAGTATTCGGCCACTACCTTCCTCATGACTCCTGCACTTAACCCATGTACTTCAATCCCCAGCGGCTGCGGGGCACCTGACCAAGGCGGTGATCAGACCTGCGACGCGTCAGAGGATGCTAAGAATCTCTGGGTCCGGACAAGCCGCCACTGAAAACTGAACCTGGTAACGTTCAACGCTCGCGCTCTCGTGTGAGGTTAGCTTAGCAGGGCTATTTGAGGAATTATCAGGCATTGGCTGTGATATTATTGGCCTTATTGAGGTTAGAACTGGTGAGGCTTATACAGTGCTGGCGAACGGCCACGTCCTCAGCTGTTACAGAGGTCCTGCAGATAAAGGACAATTCGAGGTAGGATTTTTAGTCCATAAGGACATAGTGGGCAACATTGATGAATTCTGCAGCATTAGGGAGAGGGTAGCAGTCGTCGTAATAAAGATAAATAGGAGGTATAGAATGAAGGTAGTACAAACCCACACCCCAACCTCCAGTCACGATGATGAAGAAATAGAACAGTTTAATGAAGATGTTGAACTAGCGATGAGGAAGGTGCCAACTCAGTATACTGCAGTAGTAGGCGACTTCAGAGTAAAAGTGGGGAAATGCAGGCTGGTGAGCACGCAATTGGCAACTAGTGCATCAATTCTAGGAACGCTAGAGGAGAGATGTTGGTAGAATTCGCGGAACGGAATAGGCTTCGAATAATGAACACCTTCTTTAGGAAGCGCAGCAACAGGAAGTGAACCTGGAAAATCCCTAATGGAGAAACAAGGAAAGAAATATATTTCATACTCTCTGCTGATCCCAGCATAGCGCAGGATGTGGAATTGTTAGGTAAGGTAAAGTGCAGTGACCATAGGTTAGTGAGGTCTAGGATCTCTCTCAATTTGAAGAGAGAAAGAGTGAAATTAGTCAAGAGGAAACAGGCCAACCTAGAGGCAGTCAGGGTAAAAGCAGACCAATTCAGGCTGCTGCTCGCAAACAAATATGCAGCTTTAGAAAAGGAAGATAAAGACAACACAGAGGTAATGAATAAAACCGTAACTAGGTTGATCTCAGAAGCAGCAATTGAAGTGGGAGGTAAGGCACCAAGGCAACCAGAAGGTAAGCTCTCCCAAGAAACAAAGGACCTAATTAAGAAACGACAAAACATGAAATGTCCAACTCAAGAGATCAGATAGAATTCGGTGAGCTGTCAAAGGCTGATGAACATGAAGAAAGTAAGGGATATTCGAAATTATAATGTGTAAAAGATTGAGGAAGCAGTAAAATATTGACGCAGCATGACATCGGCGAGAAGAAAACTTGGCATAGGACAAGACAAGGTGTATGCAGTGAAATATAAGCAAGGTAATATCATCAGCAATTTCGACTACGTAGTAAAAGCAGCAGAAGAATTCTGTACAGACCTGTACAGTTCCTAGAGCAGCCAAGCTACTTTCCTTCGAAGTAGTGATGAACAGGATAAAGAGGCTCCTTCTGTAACTAGCGATGAAGTTAGAAAGGCTTTGCAAGACATGACCACGGGAAAAGCTGCTGGAGAAGATGGAATAACAGTCGATTTAATCAAAGATGTAGGAGAAATCATGCTTCAAAAGCTTTCGGCCCTTTATTCCAAATGCCTCACGACTTCAAGTGTACCAGAAAGCTGCGATCAACGCCAACATTATACTCGTCTATAAGAAGGAAGGCGTTAAAGAATCTTTCTTTCTTTCTTTTTTTTTTGAGAGTGGTCTGCAACCTTTTGTTCGTGAGCGTACGTTCTCTTTTATCAGATTTATGTGGGCGTGCTTTAGACAACGGTAAGTCGGCACGGTAAGATGGGTACCATATTTGCGGATAAGAGGATAAACCGGAAAAATAAACACAAAATACAGCGTACTCATACCCTGATTACGGTGGTGTATTAAAGATGTACTAAGAGAAACATATATGTTCAAGAATTCAGTACGACGGGTGTATTAAGTATTAGCAATAGCGTATATTTTACCAATATCCCAACTCTAAGCTCAGTGTAAAGTTTTCTAGTAAATGTTTCCCGCTACATAGTAATAAATTTGAGCGAAGTTAATTATGCAAACGTAAGTAAAAAAGTTGAGTTCTCACTTGAACACTGCGTAGTGCACGGGAATTCTGTACACTTTTTTTTTTCAAACCAGTGTTTCTTTTATTCAGTGTCTGAAGAAGATACCATGCAGCAATTAAAAAAAAAGCAAGAAAAACTTGGAGGACGTAAACGACTTCGTGTGGGAAAATAACACCTATATGGCAATTAGGAACTAAAAGCAAACACAGACGCTGTTAAGCCCGCGCGTGTGAAGGCCGCACTTTGAAAGGCTTCACGAGTGAAGGACGGCTATATGAGCTCCGTTTCTTCGGGCCTTCCTTCTAATACTGAAGTGGTCGGATGGCCCGTAATAGGCTCTTGTCAAGCCTTCTCTCTCATTTTCGAGGCCTTTTTTTCGCCAAGACTATCCCTTGGCAGATGAAAAAGGTATCCTTTATTGCAATCTCCGTCTTTGCATCTTATATATTTGTGCTCATTACACTTAGGCCGCGCACTATACCCAAGGGAGACGGACGGTGTCAGGACTACGAGGTGTTTCCTTAAGATGCCTTATATTGGCTTAGGTGCCTTCGGGCACATCGTCGTTTCACCGAAGGTGCCGTTAGGCTCGTTGAGCCCCATGTGGCACACGGAGCAGTTCTGCGAAGCCAAACTGAAGATGGATTGGAAATTGCAGCGCGATGTGCCGACGTAGACGACAGCCAAGGTGGACATGGGACGAGCCAGACCTCGCTATTAAGGTTTTTGTTACACAGCGGCTACATATATAACCTCCACTCCCTCCCCCAGTTACACGTATGCGCACACAAAATATGACAAAAACGTCGAGGGAAGTGAGCTATACGAGTAACCGAGCCAATTATGCAGTACAGACCTCTGCCATACGCCGTCGTTTGATGCAACTTCAAATAAATGGGAGAAGTGGAGAAAAGAAAGAGAGAAGGCAAATAATTTAACCAGGAAACCGTCAGGTTAGCGACCCTACGCTCTGGAAAGGGATGAAGGTAAGAGAAACATGAGAGAAGGAGAGAGAGAGTGAGAGCAAGGGAGGGGGAGAAATCGCAAATGTATTTCGGGTAGACAAAAAGAAAAGGAGTTGGTACTTCACTATTGAAAAAAAATGAGGCAAACTTTATTATGGCTCTAAGCTGAGTTGGCTCACACTTTCCGGTAACTCAGCAAGCACTTATTCTGACAGCAGGCTAGGAATGCGAAACACTGCTGTCAACAATTGCCGTCCTCCTTCTGTGTTGCGAAAATATGTGTCTCCCAAACTTCTAGCGGCAGAATATGTTATATACATCTTTGCTTTATTTCCTGCCGACAATAACCAGTACTGAGTAGTGGTATAGTAGGCAGTTACTGTCTACCAAGGTCACATTTGTTAGAGCGGCCGTGCTGCCCCGGCGTGCCAACAATATTGGCCACTCGCCGATTACATACTAGCTCACGCACTACGTGCATTTGTGTGGCCTTCCTCTTGCGTGTCAACTGGTCGCGGTTGAAAATGGTACGGGTGCCTATTATTTCAGTTGTGCATACGTTTTACAGTGATCTTTTCATTTGTTCAAGAGCTATAATCACTATACCAAAACTTAACCGAGAGACACAGCCAGTGAATATAACGTAATTTTTTTTTAGTTTTTACTTCTGAAGAATATGTCTGCACTACTTTATCTCGCACAGGCAAGCAAGCGACCACGCCTACGGCAGCTGTTGTTCTGTGTTTCGATATCTATAACGGAATAACAAAGCCTTATTTTGCGAGTGAAGCAATTTTCTTGTTCTTGCGTGTTCTACGTTTCTGTTTCTGTCATCGCGCTTCCAGAAAGTTTATATGAACATCAACCAACTTTCCCTAAGCGCAATTTTGTTGCAGCCATGGTCAGAATGTGTCATGTGAAAAAAGTGTTACAAAATCCAGGGGAACACATACTTGTAAACGTGTTTGCACTGGCTTAACTCGACAACGATTAAGAAACCTAAATAACCGGTTTTGGTTTTTTTAAATATTGTTGAGTAAAACCCGTCCAGAGACGTTGACAAGAACGTTGGAAGCGTCAACCTACTAACATCACTCGGGTTCATGAAAAGTAGTTTCCATTTCTGGCAGGGATACAGAAGCCACACTAACGCACGTCCTCTAAAACCAGCAGTTTCTTTCATCTGTCGCAATAGCGTTTTGCGTCGTCAACATCTACAAATGTCGAGGCAGGACTTTCGCTCGACAGAACAACGGCATGAATCCGCAATTGTTCAAACAAAGTACGAGGTAACATTACCATAACCTCGCAGATGTAAGTTGGCTTTAGGCGCTCTTTGCAACGCGTGCCAACTTAGTTGACTGCTAAATAAACTAGACATATGACCAAACTATCACTCAGACGTTTTGTAGTGGCAGTTGCGGTTTACCTCCAGCGTTTCGTAAAGTCAACATGCTGCGTTGAATTCGCTGTAGAAATGGTGCTAGAACTTGCCGAGAAAACGCATATCGCCAGTCAGTTTACTTGCATCATAAAACAATGTTTATCGATTTCCATTGTAAGAAAAACCTTGAATATGTACCCCCGTGAGCAAAAGTATACGGACCACTGGGTCACCGAGAAAAACAGAATTTATTCGTTATTAACAGGCATAAACTGGAATTAATGGGTACACTGGAAAGTTCACAATGCCAACTTTGAACTGCAGTCCTTAATTTCAAGCTGCGTTCACAGGCAGAGGAAAGAATCGGCTTTATCGCGCAACCCCTGGTCCGTATACTTTTGCTCACGGGTGTACGTTGTAGGAAGGTAGCTACCGTTAATGTGTGTTTTTTTTTTTTCAATTTTTTTAGGCGTCACTGCAATTTCAAATTCCTTGTACTACACAGGTTTATGAAAGGGGACTTGCTTTCCCGAATGCCGCGTTCGTCATAACGTTCGAAGCATCTTTAACCATGGTCCAGAGAGCAACCTTCGCTCCACATTTCCTGTCGTTCTTGTGTCCCTGCACCTCATTTTAATGTTTCTTACGCACTGGAACATGGCTTCGTCTGCCTGAAATGCTGCACAGCTAAATGCTACTCACTATATTTCACGTTCTTTTTGTGTCATTTTGACGTTGTTGTCTTCTCATCACTGGGCTCATGTTGCGGGGAGCCCAACTCAGGCGTGCAATGTTTTGGCTTTAGCTTCAGTGCCATGACAATGATGATTTTTCATGTGTTGTCATTACTGTCAATAACCTTCAAACTTCCTTATCCAAATTGCAGTCGGCGTGTTTTTGTTTTATTGTAATCAACAAAGACCTGACTTTGTTTCACAAGACTGTCGGAGCGTCAAGGTGCGATTTTCTCTTTGGCATGCTTTGCTTGCCGTCCTTGAATCCTTCTTCAGAAATGAACAACAATCATCATGTCATTTTCAGGCAATCAACTGTACAATCAACTGTGTTCTAGGCAACTGTGTCTTGCTAGAGAATCCGTTTCAGCTGAAATATTTTTGTTTTCCATATGGTCTTCTTTGTAAATCCTGACTCTTTTATAGCCTAATTTGTCGAAAACCTCTAACTCATTGACTCAAAGAAACAGAAACAAGAAGCCTAACATTTTATATGCAACGTGGCATACCTGCAGTTTACTAATTTAGCAGCAGAAAGCATCCAACTGCCAATAACTCAAAGCTTGTCTCGTGGGCTGCAAGGTGAATCGCTTCAAGACACCCTGCATGCATCTTGAATTCCCATTAACTTGGGCCCCTGTTCCGGCAATAAAAAAATGACTCACCTCACCCTCCATGCTCGTCTATTAACTGTCGCTTTCGCCGCTAATTACTAATCACACATGGCCCTTTAATGTGAACCAGGGTCACGACGATGCATTCTTTTTGTATCAATATTGTCGCACCCGTGTTCATTAGCTAACAAAGGTTCAGTGAAGAAGAACGAAACCACAAAATAAAACGAGTGCCCAACATATCACATCGGCAGAAGGAAATCGAACAAACAATAGCCAACGCCTTGTTCAATTAAGGACACCACTTTGGTTAGAGTCACCCGTCTCTCCAAATTTGTCGCTGCGACACAACTTTTTTGTTCTGAGAGCACAGGAGAGGCCGCTCGACTGCTGGGACTTATTCAGCTGGCTTCTGTAATGAATGAAGACATCAGCTTCCTCGTGCCGGAATCGCGTATTCGGTGATACACTCTTATTGTAATACCTTTATTTCTTATGTTTTATGTCACCCGCCATCCCTACTGTCACGTGGCGTGAATGGTGGTAGGAGAAATGGCTATATGTTCAAGAGCGCGCAGTAGCAACTAAGTCGTGAAGTCTGAAGCCGTCTAAAATGTTCAAGAGAGATGTTACAGTATGAGTTGGCTGTATGCCACAAGTGTATTTTCTTGTCACAAGACCGAGTTCTAAGATGTTATAGAAATAGATTAGGAAATCTGTGGACTCACGGTTGATCAGTTTTATGCTTGATTTCAAACAATATTGTGAAATAGCAGCTATAGAAAACGTCTTTGAGAAAAAAAAGTTGTCGCAGTTTCACCCGAAAGGCGAAGCACCAATTGCGATAGCAAATTATTAGAGCTATACGGAGTAAGGATAGTAGTTTTATCATCTGTATAAACTTGGACATGCAGCAGCACCAGTAACGCGCAGAACTGTTGTCGACGCCGTCGGCGTTTTGCCCGCGTTCGCACCGAACGCGCGCGGAGTTTTTATATAAATACGTATTTGGTGCCGCAGCTAAACATCGCCTCCCCTCCCTCCCGTCCCCCCACAGCCATTCGCGCGACGGAGAAAGTTGCGTTTGCTCTCTATATATGGAAAGGAGGAAAGAGACGCTTAATTCTGCGGGCCTTCAGGGAGCCCGGCGCAGGGAGCCCGGCGCAGATTTGGCGCTGAGCCGTGCTCCCTCAAGGGCTGCAGAAGATAGCGCCAACCTTTCCCTTTCCCTCAAGAACCACTTATCATCGGCGCAGAACGCGCGTTTGCTCTCCGACGTGCGTTCGCTCCCTGTGAAAGCCCGCGTCCCTCGCGCCCTTTCACTCGCACATACAGCGTCCAGAGCACGGCGACGATTTCATCGCCGTTGACGTCATACGGAACCTCACGGCGACGGCGACGGCGACGCCGACGGCAGAATCTAGTACACTCTACCGCAGCTAAACGTCGCCTCCCTTCCCTCCCCCCCCCCTCCTCGCCACGGCCTTTCGCGCTTCGGAAGAAGGCGCGTTTGTTCTACATATATGGTGATTGTAAAGGAAGAAAGAGACGCCTACTTCTGCAGCCCTTAAGGGAGCACGGCGCAGAACGCGCGTTTTTTTCTTCGCCGTGCGTTCACTTCCCGTGAAAGCGCGCGTCCCTCGCGCCCTTTGACTCGAACATACAGCGTTCGGCGCGCGGCGACGATTTCATCTCCACTGACGTCATACGGAACCTCACGGCAACGGCGACGACAACGCCGACGCCGACGGCAGAAATCTGCTTTGTAGTGTCCATATAATTGCTATCGCAATAAAACTACTTCCGCTCCACAATGTCTGTGAAACGCATGGTTAGACTGGTGCTTCTATACACCCACAAAGACGTCGGCATCAACGTGTCCGAAGTCATTGACCGCTTCGCTCAACTTCCCCGCCGAGAGAAGTTTGTCCTTTAGATAGCGACGCATCAAAAATCAATGCAACTAAAAAAAAGTTGTCGCAGTTTCACCTGAAAGGCGAAGCATCAATTACGATAGCAAATTTGTAGAGAGCTATACGGAGTAATGATAGTAGCTTTATCAGCTGTGTAAACTTGGACATGCAGCAGCACCGGCAACACGCACAACTGTTGTCGACGCCGTCGGCGTTTTGCCCGCGTTCGCACAAAATGCGTGCGGCGTTGGTGACTGTTGCCGGAGCCTCTGATATAAATAGGCACTTGGTGCTGCAGCTAAACGCCGCTTCTCTTCCCTCCCCCTCCCCCCCACGGCCTTTCGTGCGTCCGAAGAAGGCGCGTTTGCTCTACATATATGGTGATTGTAAAGGAGGAAAGAGACGCCTACTTCTGCAGCCCTTAACGCACGGCGCAGAACGCGCGTTTGTTCTCCGCCGTGGGTTCACTCCCCGTGAAAGCGCGCGTCCCTCGCGCCCTTTCACTCGCACATACAGCGTTCGGCGGCGCGCGGCGACGATTTCATCTCCATTGACGTCATACGGAACCTCACGGCGACGGCGACGGCGACTGCAACGGCGACGGCGACGCCGACGGCAGAAATCTGCTTTCGGGTGTCCATATAATTGCTATCGCAATAAAAAGTTGGCGCAGTTTCACCCGAAAGGCGAAGCATCAATTGCGATAGCAAATTTGTAGAGAGCTATACGGAGTAATGATAGTAGCTTTATCAGCTGTATAAACTTGGGCATGCAGCAGCACCGGCAACACGCAGAACTGTTGTCGACGCCGTCGGCGTTTTGCCCGCGTTCGCACAAAATGCGTGCGGCGTTCGTGAGTGTTGCCGGAGCCTCTGATATAAATAGGCACTTGGTGCCGCAGCTAAACGTCGCCTCCCTTCCCTCCCCCTCCCCCCCCCCCCCCACGGCCTTTCGTGCGTCAGAAGAAGGCGCGTTTGCTCTACAGATATGGTGATTGTAAAGGAGGAAAGAGACGCCTACTTCTGCAGCCCTTAAGGGAGCACGGCACAGAACGCCCGTTTGTTCTCCGCCATGCGTTCACTCCCCGTGAAAGCGCGCGTCCCTCGCGCCCTTTCACTCGCACATACAGCGTTCGGCGGCGCGCGGCGACGATTTCATCTCCATTGACGTCATACGGAACCTCGCGGAACGACGGCGACGGCGACGCCGACGGCAGAAATCTGCTTTGGAGTGTCCATATAATTGCTATCGCAATAAAAAACGCGTATTCATTTTCAATGGCTATTAGCCTAAGAATTCTTCAAAAACTTCAAACGTTCTGTGATTTCATGCCTTTTTCTGAAGTGCCTTTTTTAACTATGACTTACAATTTTGCAAATTCTTTTCCCCTGATGTCATAGTTCATTACTGGGGCCACCGGGCAACTAGAAATTCTTCACGAATGCATCCTCCTAAGGCAATGATGACTTGATCGAAGTCTCAAGTAACGCTTTGACGTGGTCAGAGTTACATTAATAAGAGCTATTCACACATATATTTTTTTACTCTTCAAGCACTTTCTTTTATAGTTCACCATTCAGTAAAACGACAAGAGTGCGTAAAAAAGCTGGAAAAGGAGGACTTTACGCTAAGAAGTTCGCAGGCCTTTCCACAAAAACAAAATCCTAAATTATATTTGTAACCTAATTTCTGGCCATATCGATTGCATCAGTACAAAAAATGGTGTTTTTGAGGAAATAT
The DNA here is from genome assembly GCF_013339745.2 of Dermacentor silvarum. Lineage (NCBI taxonomy): Eukaryota > Metazoa > Arthropoda > Arachnida > Ixodida > Ixodidae > Dermacentor > Dermacentor silvarum. Next base: position 74,834,559 of record NC_051163.1, read on the forward strand.
CTAATTGCTAACATAAATAATTATTTTTCTTGTCGAAGCTGGGCGCGACTGAAGATCGACAAAGGCGGGTGCTTCGGAAAAAGCTTTCTACGCAGCAAAGGGGAATAATTATTGGCACACAAAAAATTATGACAGACTTCTAGACTAAGAGCTACTGATCAAGCTTCGCTAAATATTTTCATTTAGTATTCCTTCAATGCGATACTCTCCTTTAGCGGGTGATCCAGCTACCAGTTCCCTGTTTAGGTTATGAGGACGCAAAGGACAGGAGTGCAGAAAAGAGTCCGAGTCCCAAACCCCAAGCGAACTGTTCCATAACTCTCTGATTCACACCTGTAAAAGGGAAAACAAATTTAACGTGTTCTACACACATCTGTTCTGTTGAACAGAAGACATGACTGTATGCGCAGATAGACTAAAATACAAAAGGCCTTGGCGTATTGCAACCGACAGAGGGTAACACTGAGTAACACTGAGAGTAACATTGAACACACGCGCACACCCGCCGTGTGTTTGTATGTTTTGTCGCTTCTTTTTTTCTTGTGTAGGGTGCGCTACGCCTAATGCTTTTACTATAACGCACCAAGCCTAACGTGCAACTTTAGTTACCTGAAATGCAGCCGGGTATGACAACTACAAGAAGAAAAGCATGCATTTAGGTGGTTATTGCATTTATTTGTTTATTGTTTATTGACAGCACCTCAAGGACCCTGTACACCGTGTTTTACACGAAGGATTGGTGATAAAAACCTAGTTACCTGTTGAGAAACTGCAACTCAGTGGCAGCTTTGAAGTGAGCATGATTGACAGGAAGGACAGCGTTTGAACGAAGATTGTTCCAGTCGATGGCTGTCTCAATAAAAACAATTGAAGGTACGTGGTAGTGTGGGCGCGGGAAGCGTAATAGCTTTAGCATGGCTGATGCGTTGAAAGATGCGATGAGCTTAATTGATGGGAGAAGAGGCATCAGAAAATTATGAAGGAGTGACAGGTTTGTAGCTTGAAGACTTGGTAGACGTGCTTTTTCGTTCAAGTGAGTTACGTGAGTAGTGTAGGAGTGATCATAATATAGGAATCTAACGGCACGGTTTTGTATCGGTTTTGTTAGATCGGCTAGAACGTGATCAGAAGGTTACCAAACAGTGCTAGCATATTCTAATTTGGATAGGATTAGAGTTTTGTAAGCTAGTAGTTCTACAGAAGAGGCTGCCTCTGCTATATTCTGTTTGAGGTGACATGAAGTTCAGTTTGCGTCGTTAACGATCTTGGTTATGTGCGTCGCCCAGGTTAGTTAGGTCGTGGGAGTTATTAATGCCCAGGTACTTAGCGCAAGCGTGTGAAGTTATGTCGTTATCAAAAAGAGAGTAATTGATGTGTACTCATGCCGTCTACGAAAAGAAACCAAATATGTTTTGTTAGTATTTACAAGCAGTACCCAGTCCTGAATTCATCTATCTAATTTTAGTAAATTTTGGAGAACCATTTTGTCGATTCCGTAAACGATCGGGCGATACATTACGTACTCATCAGCTAGCAATTGCGTTCTTCATAAAATATCAGTGAGTAGGTCGTTAATGTAAATTAGAAAATGGAGTGGACCCAATATAGTGCCCTGAATCACACCAAATAAAACAGGAAATTAATTTCAAGAAGCATTTGTGGCAAACACGAACTGCTGTGGATTAGTATGAAATTGTTGTTTCCAATTTAGGACAAGGTGGTGTAAGTTTGGTAACTAAAGTTTTAATAGAAAGCGCTTATTTGGGACGTTGTCGAATACCTTTGCAACATCAGTGAAGATGGCGAAAACGGATATGTTTTGATTAAGGATAATATGGAGGTCGTGAAGAAAAATGGCGAGTTGAGTTTCACATGAAAACATTTTTGAAGCCCATGTCAACCTGGATTGAAAAAGTTAACCGAATTTAGAAAGTTGATGGTATGGGTGTAAATGATATGCTCCATAATTTTCCAGCAAGCACTTGTGGGAGACATTGAGTGGTAGTTACAGGAGCCTTTCTTAGGAACCGGAAAAATCTTACCTCACTTCGAATCATGACAAAGGCTGTCTACAAATGTGAGGCAAGATTACACTTGCTATGCGAGTAGTATTTTTAAGCACTTTAGCGTTAATGCCATCAGGGCCGGCAGATGAAGTCAAGTATCGTGGCAGTACCTTCAGAGAAAACTATAATGCTGATATAATGGGGTGATCAAAGGGTGGGAAATCTGGGAGGCCATTATCAAGTTCTTTATTGAAAACCGAACAAACTATAGAATTGAGCGTTTACCCTACTGTAATATTGGGAACAGGTTTACCAGTGTTGTCCTGTGTGGGATTGACAGTGTTCCGAACTTGTTTAGGGCTAGAACGCACAAAAGGCTAGGCAATCTGAATTTCAAAACGCAGCGTTTGGTTTGAGCTAAAACAGTCAAACAACTTAGCGGCAGTGCGATACTTCTGCCACGCGCCTGAGTTACATGGAAAATGTCGCTTGCCTGAAATGCCTGTGCTTTTTAGGGGCGAAGCTCCTTAGGGTGTGGGTCGTTCCCTCTTCTGTAGTAGTAGTAGTAGTAGTAGTAGTAGTAGTATGTAGCCACCTGTAGTTTTATGAAGTGTTCACTAGATGGCGTTCCGGTTCAGCTTCCACTTCCGGTTCCACTTCCGGTTCCACTTTGCGCGCGTTCGGCGCGAACGCGGGCAAAACGCCGACGGCGTCGACAACAGTTCTGCGCGTTGCTGGTGCTGCTGCATGTCCAAGTTTATACAGCTGATAAAACTACCTTGAGTCGACCCCATGGCTGCTTCGCATACTACTCAGGGTTCCCCTACGGGAAGATGGTGTAATTTTCTCTCTCGTTCCCGACGCGCGCTCTCTTTATCTCTCGTCCGTAGCTGTGGTTTACCCGAATGACCCCCCGGTGCTTCGCCCACTCATCATCATTCACTTCGTGGATATGCTGTGATTTTTTTTCAGTTCTTTTGACTTACAATCAAACCAGGGTGATGTACATCGTTCCCTTATGAAAGCCGTGGGAATGCCTTTATTGATTAACCTATGCATCTACGATTGAAAAGCAGACTAATTTAATTCAACGAAGCGCGAAGAGCCGTCTGCAGATAAGGAATTTCAAATCACAGTTCCCTGATAATACTCAGGTAATAACCCTCTTTATAAAAATTTATCATTTTTTAGCTCTGGGGGAGCGCCTAGGTTTGCATATTATTAAAGATCTGTGAATGGCTTCGTAGTCACTTATTTTATCAAGATAAGTGAGAGGGGGTGCCTCGATGCGGTCTTTCTCCGCTTGGGACGCCAGTATCAGGGGACCCTATAAGCTGGTGATGATGGTGTTTATTGGCATCCTCTTTGAAACGGAGCGGTAATACAGTCACTAGCCTGCTTTATCTAATCAGGTTATACAACATCAACCGCCATGTAGCACTATGCTTGTGTAAACTTGATATTCATGATCAAGATACATTCGCACCACCTTTGGCATGTGAAATGCAGGGATTCTGAAATTAGACTTCTGAGCCAATTTGACCTAAATTTTCTGATTTGAGACAGACAGCAAAGTACTTACGGAATGTGTACTTACGTCTTAAAATAAATACGAAAGCTGGCGAAAACGAATAAGTAAAAATATATGTTGGATATTAACTCATAACACAAAAAAAACAGATGTTACAATACTGCAGACTACATTGCTCGCAGCGTTAAAGGGGGCCAATATCATTATAGGTTGGTATAGCTTAAGCAAGTTGTTACAGTGTTTGTGAGAGCTTTTGAGACCCCCTATTCCCGAATTGTGAATTATTCCAGAGCTGTGCATTCAGTTTTGTCCGCTCGATAGATGAGGTTGATGAAATTCTGATGTTTTTATGACTCCGGAATCGCAGTGTATTCCATCTGACCGCTGTACTTTTGTAATATCTGATTTTCAAGAGTTCTTGTCTGAAATTGATCTCCTAAATATATATTCTACCGAAAATCGGCAAATCCAAACTTCAATAAAATTCAGCAAGCCTCATCACATACGGTGCCATGGTCACCGAGCAAGGCGATTTGTTTTAACCATGCATTCAGATAGAAGTACCCGATTTAAAGCTGCTTCTTAAGTTCCATGCGTGATACAGGGCATTCGTAGTCTGGCCGAGCTTTGAAGTATTCTGTCAGCCGAGAACGTAATGCGAAGAAAGTAGATATTATGGAAATTATGAACGTTGCATGGCGACTCTCGCCTTGCAAGTCAGGACTTCTGTTTTTAAATGATAGCAGCCAAGGTTTCATGGGCACGGCTTGCAAATTTCTCGGCATGCAAATTTTAGCTCATTTGCATTTCATATGCGCGCAAACTGTCCAGACTGCCGTGGACATGACCAAAACTCATCTCTTGTAGTTCAAGCTTCAAATAGCCCTCTTCCCACACACATACAAATAAAAGGATATTCATGCCTGCATTTTTTTTATTAAAAGTGCTTAGAATCATCTCAAGGGACACCCAAAATGCAGATGAGTGCAACGGCGCGAGGTATGCACAAAGGGTTAAAGATTTGCATGCATACTCTATCTTAGCGGTATTCTTCGAGCGTTAAGTGGAGAAACCTATTGTTTACAGATATTCTTAGATCAGAACAAAATAAGAAAGAAGAATAAACGGTGCAAGGTGTTCACTTGCCGTATGTTGTTCTCATGAACATTCTTTTAGTTGGTTTCTTTGACTCATTCTGACTTTGAACTTTGAACTTTATTTTTGACAAATTCTGACTCATTCAACGTTGGGATTGGTGGTTTCAGTTTGTATTTTTTTGTCTTCGTTGTTTATATTTAACTAAATGGGGCCATATGTAACGTGTTTTCATTATTATTAACTAAGCAAGTCCAACATCGTACTTGTCTACATAACTCGAAAGAAACTGTTACAAAGTTTCGTTTGATCAATATGTCTTATTACTTTACACTGACTGCTAATACCCCACCCTCACTAGTACCGCTACAGGCTGTGTTCGTATTGTGGGTAAATAAATACATTAGCACAAGTACACACATGCACAATCGTTAATAATAAAGGTAATAAATTAGAGTGGTCGGCAGTTGTTGAAGTGGTAAAACTACGTGCCGACAAGCCAGTGGGTGTGGCAGCACACAACCAACGAGCATGGCTCAACACTAACTGTTTCTTCTTGTGCAGCTGCTTACACTGGCCTGCTGTACACCCACCATCTTCCATGCAAAGCCAGTTGGTGGCTTCCTATGGAATCCACCTACAGAAGCAACCAGTATTCAAGAAAACCGCAACGTTGAGCACGTGCCCGCATGCGAATCGACCATCGCTGGCCCTTTCGACGTACAATTCGCTGATCCTCTCTTGCAACAAGCCCCCACTACGTCATCAGTGTCCGGCACCGGAGGACTCTTTGCCACCCGTCCCCCTCCTTTCGTCTGCCATGTCAACTACGTCAGAAGCATCTGACCTGCCACCCAATCTGCGTTCCTTTAATAAAACATGTCGACATTCCACAGCCGCTTCCACAGCCTGTTATTGGCTTGGCACGACGCAAGGAACGAGCATGGCTTAACGCAACCCATTTCTTCTCGTGCAGGTAACCAACTGCTACTGCCTGTTCACTCATCGTACTGTTTTTTCCACTTTAGGCGTGCTGTCGAACCCACGAACTGTTCTTATCATTGTTTATGACTATGGTTCCGTCATGTCGCATCTGTTATTGAAATCGGGTAATGCCGAACAAAATATCAGACCTAACACATGCTGTGCTGAGAGCGATGTCCCCACCGAGTTTTATTTATTAGCAGCCTTGAACGAGCTGCAGGATGATCAAGCGCAACTGCTTGCTGATGTCAGATCAATTTGAACTAAGCAGGCAAAGATTGGCAGAATATTGAACGATATTCAGCAAAGGCTTGTCGAAATTGAGGAGGATTGCAGCTCGCTTGGCAAAGTCAAGACCCGGATGGAACAGGCGCAAGCGCTTGCAGAGAGCAACTCAGACTAGATTTCTACCCTTGTGACTCGTCTGGTTGACGCAGAAAATCGCATGCGTCGTTCTAACCTGGTGTTTTTCGAGCTGGAGGATACGATAGGCGAAAGCTGAGACCAATCTGAAAAACAGAATGATTGATCACTGTTCGAAGGGATAACCAACAAAACGTTAAGCAACCTAGACGATGAGTCTATAACAAATGTAACAGATTATATTAATGAGTGCTGGAAAGCGGGCCAAATTCCAAAACAATGGAATAAAGCGCATGTGATAATAACACCTAAGCAAGGCAAACGCCTACAATGCCAAAATCCAAGACCTATATCCCTCACATTTTGCTTAGGAAAGCTACTGGAACATGCATTCTTAACGAGAGTTACAAATTGCATGGAAGACACAGATCTACTGCCTATGACAATGCTGGGATTTTGAAGGAACCTCTCTACTCAAGACGCAATACTGCAGCTTAAGTACCAAATCATAGACGACCCAAGTAGATCAACCCGAGCCATTCTTGGCCTTCATTTAAAAAGGGCATTTGACAAAGTGTCGCACACAATTACACTGACCAGAGTGAAAGAGCTAAACTTAGGAGAAATAAGATACAAATATATGTTCGAGGCTTCGTAACTGGCAGAAAAGCAGGAATCAAAGTAGGAGACTTGTAATCGGAAGGAAATAAATATAGGCAGCGCATACACGCCGCTAAGATCTCTGAAATAGCCAATGCTCTTTAATCAAGCACTAATCGGATTGACAACCAAACTAAACCAAATAAAAGGCCTAAATCAGACCTGATACGCCGATGACATCCCCATATGAACGAATAGTGGCAGTGATGGGCAAATAGAGCAAACAATTCACAACGCAATAGAGACAGTAAAACGATACTCAGAGGGGACCGAGCTGTCCTGCTCGGCAGAAAAGGTAGAATTATTGCTATACAGGCGCACACGAGGAGGACGCAAACCAAATAATAGCAAAGAAGGGAATGAGCCTAAATAAGCAGAAATACAACTAAGAACTGTAGGTGGAACACTCATACCTAAAGTAAATAGAATCGGAATACTAGGACTAATAATACAGGCCAAAGACAACCACGGGGAAGCAATTCGGAAATTAGAGGGAACAGTTTCTCAAATAATAAGATTAATCAAACGGATAACTAACAAACACAACAAATGAGAGAAAAAGACACATTAAGATTAGTACAGGCATTTGTCATAAGCAGAATAGTATACGCGGCACCAAACCTCAGATGGTATGTGGCTGAAAGGAACAAACTAGAATGGCGAATCAGGAAAGCGTACAAGCGGGCATTATGACTACCAATAAGTACTAGCACACAGACTACTAGCACTAGAACTACACAACACACGGGATGAACTCATAGAAACTTAGCCCATATCACAATACGAAAGACTCTTTAAGACAGACAGGAATAAGTATATTAGAAAGATTGGGTGATAACTACCACAAAATGGGTCCCCCCCCCCCCCCCCCCCGTTGCCAAAGAACATGCAATCCACACATCATGAAGGACGAAGAAAAAGCAGAGCCAAGGAGATACAGAAAATATTTGGACAAGATAAAGCAGCAGTTTTGTAGACGCAGCTAGACTTAATCGCAGGAAAGGATTCACTGCAGTCGTAGTAAATCACAAAAGAATGCGCAGCAAAAAGGAAATAACAAGAGCGATCAGAAATATGATAATGGTCCCCCCCCCCCCCCCCGTTGCCAAAGAACATGCAATCCACACATCATGAAGGACGAAGAAAAAGCAGAGCCAAGGAGATACAGAAAATATTTGGACAAGATGAAACAGCAGTTTTTGTAGACGCAGCTAGACTTCATCGCAGGAAAGGATTCACTGCAGTCGTAGTAAATCACAAAAAGAATGCGCAGCAAGCGTCACAATAAAGACAGAATATACAGAAGCAGCACAAGAAACGGCGATAGCACTAGCAATAACACAAACTGAAGCATACGTAATCATTCACTCACAGGCAGCATTCCGCAGATATGCAAATTACCAAATTTCCCCAGAGACAATACTCAAATTATTGAAAGGATCCAAATAAAACACCTTCAATAACTATGGATAACTGCGCATACTCTGACCTCACTGGGGGACGGGGAAAACAACGAAGCGGCACACAACGCAGCTCGAGGGCTAACCGACCGAGCTACGACAAACATTGGTGCCACTAACTCGGGGGTCGCTGTAGAAGTTGAGGACAGAGATTGGGAGCGGAGAGACATTAATTCAAATGCAAATATATAAAATGCGTTATAAAACTGCAGAGGTGTATTTTGCCCCCACCTCATCAAAAGCTAATAAATCGCAGTCTGTCCAGTGGCGGCAGTTACAAAGGCGTACTGTAATCCAGTAATGTGGAGTATACGTTATCCAGATATATACAATGCAAACTAATCTTAGCTATGTGGCTCAAGTGCAACTCTTGAGCATATGGTGCGGGAATGCAAAGGGCTGCCGAGTAGCAACGGGGAGAGAGCCTCCTAGCGAAAGCTTCCGCGCGCATTGGTCAGGAAATTGAAGTTGCCGACGTCTTCATGCTATTTGACTCGTCTTTGTTACTCCCTAGTTTAACACAGAAACAGACAGCACAGAGAAAATCTGACTGAATAAATGCATAACATATACATACATAAAAACGACCATAGCACAGACAAAGGTTCACAATGGAAAGTCTGATTCGATGTAGAAACAATGATTTATTTTTCAAATGAGAAATGTAATACGCAGTTTAGCTGCTAGACAACAAAAAAGAAGCGAGAACTCACCGTGCAAAGTTATCAAGAATTTAATTTCTTATCGTCTTTTGCAGTTTATATCAATGGAGTGCTTTACAACTTTAAGCTGTTTCCACTATTTCGTGGGAAGATTTAAGAGTTCTAGAACTTCTCCTATATGCACAAGTTCTCGCTTATCTGAGTGCCCTTTTCGGGCGTCTCTTCTAACGGCTTTCCAAACATGGGAAGCCGAATAGTTTACATTTACTCATCCAAAACAATCTCCTCTTATTCGGACATTCGTGGTTTTTCAGTGAATCCTCAACTACAACTAAACCGATCGTCAGGCGGCACTTGTTCGACTCGTACTGGGAGCATCAGACACCGAAGACATCTTGCCAAAATAGCGTAGGTGTCTATGCAGCCACGGTACTGCTCATATTGTACAACAAGACGCCAGGACCGTACGTGTTCCCACCGGCAGTAGTGTTGTTTCCGATCAAAAAAGACGGCAAAGAAAAAGTGCCTTTTAATGCAGCCAGCACTCTAGGAAGTGCGCAGCTTTCAGGGACACCCTACCTGCAGTAAGAACATGCGTTCTCCATTAGGACGCGCTTTCGTATTCCCGGGCATATCTCAACGGAGTTGCTGACATCGCGATATAGACACCTCACATTTGGTCGGGGCTGTGAGCTCTCCGGCGTTCTTTTCCTTGTACCACAGCCTGTTTCTTTAGATCTGCTGCAGCATCTGTCCGACGTGCCTTCTGCAGACCTATCTGACCAGTTTACCGCTCTTTCATGAAGTCATGATAGGGCAAACATGGGATAGAATAAGCAAATAAAAGATATAATCACACACACTGTTAAACCAGAACCACCGTTATGCTGCAGCCAATGTGATTGTTGCAACTGCTTGCATTTTACCGCTGCCAAAATTTCATTACATTTAAGGAAATGTAATGATACCCAAGCTGCCAATTACAACTTAGAGGAACAGCCATCGATTTGAGAAATGCTAGCTCGTTCATGAAACGGAGAATTCGGTGTTATTGCAATGGAAAGGGGGCATTTTTGTACAAGAAAGCCTACTACAATAAAATATTGCTTATTGGGAAAAATGTGTTACCGAGACGAGCGACAATATATGCGGTATCCTATATGGATTTCTGTTACATCGATGTGAGACGCCTGTGTCACTATCAGAGAGAAAAATTGGAATGGGTATCTCCAAACTGCTGATAATCTCCTGATCGCTACTCTGCGGACATGATGGGACAATTTAGGCAGCTGGGCAGCTTAAATCCGCTCCAGATATCTATATAGCAGCTCTAAAAACTGCTAAAGACAACTACTTGTCTAGTACACTACCCGAAATACTAAAACAAATCTTAAAAGTTCTGGCAAATAATAAACCCAATAACTAATAGTGCTATTTCATTAGAAGATTCATCTGGAAATGCTGTTTCCGAGAACAGATGTGCGACCATACTAAACGATTCATTTACAAGTCAATTTTCGAAAACCGGCAACGTTGAACCTCTAACGCATACCAGTACAAATACTTACCAATGCATCCTATAATTGTTGAAGTACCTGGAATTAACAAGCTAAGAGATAGCTTACCATATCATTCATCACCTGGTTTCGATTGCATCAACAATAAATTCCTTAAAAGCACAAGCCTCTTTAGCTCCATGATACTGGCAAAAATTTTTCAACAATCCCTGAACTCATGTGAGCTTCCAAAGGAATAGAAAATTGGGAAGGTGGTTCCAATCTTTCAATCCGGCCCAGAAACTCACCTCTTAATTATCGACCCATATCCCTTACAAGCAGTAGTTGTAAACTGTTAGAGCATGTACTTTTCTCCAATCTGGTGAAAATTCTAGAGTCTAACTCATACTTCACTACAACACAGCATGGCTTTCGAAAATCATATTCCTGTGAAACCATCTAGTTTCCTTCACCCATAAGATGTATCGTATCCTGGATCGCTCAGCCTGCGCTGACTGTGTCTTCTTAGATTTTAGTAAAGCATTTGATAAAGTATGCCATAATTTACTACTTTTTAAACAGAGCTTACTAAATATCGACCCTAACCTTCTAAAATGGATAGAGCATTTCCTCACAAACCTTTTCCAATTCGTCACTGTTAACGGTCATAACTCTCCACTTACTGAAGTACAATCAGGTGTACCACAAGAGTCTGTGCTGGGACCACTATTATTTCTTATCTATATTAATGACCTAACTGTTACAATATCCTCTAACATACATCTGTTCGCTGATGATTGTGTTATCTTCCGGGAAATTAACAGCTCTGATGATACTTTAACACTCCAATCTGATCTGGATAGTGTAGTTCACTGGTGCGGGAAGTGGTTAATGGAGTTAAATATTAAGAAATGTAAAATATTGCGCGTATCCAGATCTAATTCTATTCCTAGCACATATCATCTTAACAACGTTACCTTAGATTTCCTCATGTAATATAAATATCTTGGTGTACACATTACGAATAACTTAAATTGGACCATTCATATAGAGTACGTCATTAACAATGCTAATCACATGCTCGGTTACTTACGGCGCAACTTTTCGGAAACACCGCCTACTTTAAAACTTTACGTATTACGCGTAATACGTAAAACTTTACGTATTGCGTATTACTCGAAATACGTAAAACTTTACGTATTTCGAGCGTATTAGAGCTTTACAAGGCTCTAATAGCTCGAAACTTGAATATGCATCTGCAATATGGGATCCCAGTCACGTTATTCTCATTACCTCACTTGAACTAGTACAAATTAACTCTACCCGTTTCATTCTTTCTAATTATAACCGTACCGCGAGTATAACCTCAATAAAAACTAACCTAGCACTTATTCCATTAGCTAACCGCCGCAAAGTCGCCCGTCTTTCGCTATTTCATAAAATTTTCTATCACACCACGCTTCACGACGACTTGATAATGCGGCCTCAGTACATTTCAAACCGCGTCGATCATCGCAGTAAGGTGGGAATTTATTCATGTCACACGAAGTCTTTCTTTCAGCCTTTCATCCCCCGTACATCGCAGGAATGGAACCACTTTCTCTCAAGTATCGTAGCCATCACCGATAACAAACTTTCTCGCGAAACATTACCTAACATAGTATAATCAGGAGAATCATTGTATTACCATAACTTACTGCATTGGTTCGTTTGATTTGTTTTTTACTACTCTGTAACCACTCCCCTCTTTAAAGCCATATGGCTCTGAGGGTATTTTAAATAAATATATTATTTACGGCTTCAATTCCACAATTTCAGGATTTCCTTAAATATGTATAATGATCCTTTTAGACGTGAGATTCAATGTGTCCCTTATTAGTGTTCATTGCGCTATTTGTCACGCCCGGTAGGGCTGCAAATTTAAGCCAGCAATATCCATCGTTTTTGTTTCTGCACCACACGATGTATGTATTAAACAATCTTAATATAAATAGGTCCATGGCTCTATCCGACGAATACATTCACAAGATGTTGGCAGTTAATAAAATACCGTAAGCAAAGCTGCTTTACACAGTAAATTTGATCACATAAATAATTTTGAGGCTCTCTTTAAAAAAGAAGTGCACTGTTGTTCTACAAAATGTTCAACATTTCTCAGCGCTCTCTATTGAGCATCTGTTGACACAGTGGAAAACTTAGAGGTCCATCGCGTTTTGTAAGGAAAAATGTCTTTAACACAAAATAATCTATATGTTTAATGGTTTAGCTTCAAGTTCTCATTTCACTGAATATGGCACTTCTGAGCAAGCTAAAATAAATATACAGTAAATTAAAATTAGAGGGCAAGTACGTGAACCAGGACTAATCCCGGATAGCTAACCTGCAGTGGAATAGGGGGAAGGGGTGTAAAAATGAGGAGAAAGAGGGAAAGCCATGAAAGAAAAAATTGGCATTAATTCGTCAAATAACACGCAGCTACTATGGAAACACACATGCGTTTTTCAGAAACAAAGCTTCCTAATTGAAGAAAAACATTCGTCCTGGTCCGGGAGTGTGTAGAAGTGCCATGAAGCCGTGGACATAATGAAAAGTCTGAGCGCTGTATGAAGAAGGTAGCTGAGCCTGGTTGCCTCCGGAACAACTCTTTCTTTGAAGCTGTTCATATGATAAAACAAGGTTCTAAAAGTTTGTCCAACTCGCAAAGCCTTCCGTCTAACAGGTTTTGTGTGAGGGAAAGGTCAAGCTTATTTATTTTCTAAGGATAGAAAGAAGAATGCGCGCTTAATATATTTGCACCGTTAAGGCATTCACTGTGCGTGCTTCTTCCCCTCCAAAAGCACAAAAAAGAACAAATATTGTCTCTATATATGCATCGCTGTGACATAGTTGATAGCGTGAACAAGGCTACCTGAAAAAAAAAGGTGGGACGTACAGGACAGAGCACTAGATTTCAAGTGACAAATTTTACTCAGATAGTCATGCAAGGAGGCCACAGTAAGCTCAAATAAATGAGCAGACGAACCCATAAACGAAAGTGCCACAAGGAAAAAACGAAATGCACAACGAATTCGTTAAGCGCTCACAGCGAGTCAAAGCTTCAGCAGGCTCCCGGCTTGAGCAGGCCAGAACAAGCCTGCTCAAGCCGAATTCAGCTGCGCCCAGAGCAATCGGACGAGTCACTTGACCGAGATTCTGTGAGATCTATGTCCCGCTCCCAGCTCGAAGCTCGGAGCGCCTCTGAGCGGCTCTAAACTAACTAGGCAAATTTGTTTCGCGTGCTCGATTTTGACTGGCTGAATGCAAACCGCTGCGCAAGAATGCTTTAGAATGGTAGAAGGAGGCCATTTCAATGTCCGATAAGTTAATCAGTTCGCTCAGAATGGTTGGGGGATTTGCTCGATGGTACAGCTTTAGTCGCTGTCATTGCAGCTGCGCTCTATTTCGCTTTTCTCACGTTTTGTGACGGTGTCCCCAGGATTGGTATGCTTTCTAACGATTAAGTTTTTCTTTGGCTTCGCCCTTTGGAATTGTCTCGTTTGGCGCCAAGCAGCTGTTATCGCCATGGTTTGCGATTTGGCACGTCGAGTGATAAGAAGAGAAAAGCAGAAACTAAAATGCATCCTTGCAAGATGTGGCCCGAAATAAAGGGATGAATTGACTCCGCTAGCAAACTGGAGTTCGCCCATTTTGTAGCCAGCGCCGTGACTTGGCACTTGATTTCAACGGGCACAGCTATACAAAGGGCAGGACACTTTTTTTTCAGATATAGTGAAACTGCAGTTCAGGCCATATACCTTTTTTTTCTTTATTTTTGCTAAATATCCTTTTAAGGCGGCGGTCCCACTCCGGCGGCACGAGCCCCCCGTTTTCAGTACTTTTGGAGCAACCGTGGCGGCTCGTCTACTTAAGATATGAAGTTGTCGTATAAACCATAAAAAGCTTAATTCTTGTAGATTCCAACTATATATAATATAAAGAAATTGATCGGTGTGATTTAGAAATAAATGTTCAAGAACAAGCATGAGATACATGGTTTTTGCGAACTGTGTCTCAGTTTTGACCATATTTAGAAGAAACTACCGCACTTACTGCATTGCGGCTTGCTCTGTAGCTTTAGGACATATTTATCTAGTTCCCAGACGTATGAAATTAATTTTTAATTTATACTTTTTGGATAATTTGCTTTTGAAAATCGCCAAATATTTCAATCTTCTGTTGTAAACAGCCCGGCAACTACATGCTCAAGGAAGCTAAATTTTGGATAAAGTACAGATCAAGGCATTTCCATGTAGGAGGCAAAATTTCATTCGTGTAACTTTATTAGTTTTCCTAATAATGTGGCCGAAAATAAGCAATATTTAGAATTCTGGTTTTATTTTTGCCCAGTTTTGCGGGAAGGTAATAAAGCTGCGAAGCTGCGCTTTAAAACTAATAAAGTTACATGAATGAAATTTTGTGTCCTAAATGGAAATTTCTTGAACTCTACTTTATCCAAAATTTAGCTTCTTTGAGCATGTAGTTGCCGGGCTGTTTACAACCGAAGATTGAAATATTTGGCAATTTTCAAAAGCAAATTATCCAAAAAGTAAAAATTAAAAATTAATTTGCTACGTCTAGAACTAGATAATTATGTCCTAAAGCTACAGAGCAAGCCGCAATGCAGTAAGTGCGGTAGTTTCTTCTAAATATGGTCACAACTGAGACACAGTTCGCAAAAACCATGTATCTCATGCTTGTTCTTGAACATTTATTTCTAAATCACAATAATCAATTTCCTTATATTATACATAGTTGGAATCTACAAGAATTAAGCGTTTTATGGTATATACCACAACTTTATATCTTAAGTAAAAGAGCCGCCACGGTTACTTCAAAAGTACTGAAAACGGGGGGCTCGTGCCGCCGGAGTGGGACCACCGCCTTAAAAGCTTTGAGCATGCGACTGCAAGCTTCTGTGACCTGCTACAGACGCGCAATTTCTGCAGATGCTATCTCGTCATGGTGACGATAAGCCATGCTGCCGCCGTTCAAGGGAGTATGAAGAACCCATTATGCGCAACGCACTCAGCTCGACCGGTGGGATTCAGTTCCTTGCAGCATCTGAGCAGAGCTCTAAGTGAGCAGTTAGAATTGTTACCCCTTGTACTTTCCCAACGAGTTTAAGCAAGACCCAACAGTAGCAACACGCCTTTCATGGCGCCAAATGTTATCGTTCACAGAAAGACGCATTTCGGCATCGTCGACACCATCGACACTGTGTGGGTGCTTCCACAGGCGCTGCTAATATTCCGTCCCTACCTTTCACAGGGTACAGTGTCATGACAGGTAAGGCTGTGGCCTAATTGGACTATTCTTTATATTTTTCAGGAGATAGGAATTATACTTCCAATTGCAAATAAATGAAGAAGTGAAGTAATGTTTAGTCCACAAATGGCCATCGCAAAATGGGCTTCCAAGAATAAATTTTCTTTTACGTTGCGCTATTCAGACATTCTCTTATTTCCGTGGAAAATTGTGATTGGCCCTGCTTTCGACTTGCAGTGCTTCCGCGGGAGCCTGAAGCTAGTAAGAGGGTAACTTAGCTTTGGGTAGCCGAATTTAGAAGACCTGTGCTTTCACAAGTGCTCTTGTGTGATTTGCGGAATTTACTCATTGTGTAATCAGAGCGTGTGGCCTTTGGTTTTGACGCCTTTCCAACTTGTTCTTGCAGCTGTGTTCCCGTTAACGTAAAGAGAGTGTATATTCAATGCAACGTCTTCTTTGGCAACTTCAAATCGAATTGGAGTTCATTGGATCTGCGTATCTGGGCGCTACATTCTTGCCACTTTACTTACAATAAGGCTCTTTGACGCCTTTTATTGCACGTGGAAAAATAATGAAGGCCTCAAAATGGAAGCGTGGATTTGAAAAGGTGCACTAAGTTGGCCTACAACGATGTGCGTAACATTAATAACACGACTTAGTGTCGAAAGGCCAAAATGAGCGCAGATGCACTCGTTCGAGTTGCGAACGCCTAAAACCGTAATCGGACGTGTGCTTTTACTCAACAAAATAACTATATCATGATTCTGCAGATTTTGTAGTCTGAACATTGAGGCCGTATCCGAAGGTAGTGCAGTCTAAACAACCAACCCCTTGATGCACAAATGCGTCTAAGATAACCTTGTCTCTCTTCGATGTCAATGCTGCTGGCGCTTTTCTTTATTGCCTAATGAGGGTCAAAGTGAAAAAAAAAAGTGTATCTGTATGAAATGTGGGAATCTCGTCGCTTGGTAGAGGTGTATGTATATATATAGTGCAACTGACGGTGGTCCTCCGGACCTACATCAGTTTCACTTCATTTCTCGAAGAGGCAGGACGTGCGTCGATTGAGCTCCTGGACAACACTTTCCAATATCGTGAACATGCTTGAAATTATGTATCAGAAACCTCACAGAGGGGCGATACCCACCGTGGTTGCTTGGTGGTTATGGTGGTGGGCTGCTAAGGACGAGGTCGCGGCATCAAATTCCGGCCACGGTGGCCGCATTTCGAAGGGGTCGAAATGCAGAAAAACACCCTTGTACTTAGTTTTAGGTGCACGTTAAAGAACCCCAGGTTGTCCAAGTTAATCTGGAGTTCCCCACTACGGCGTGCCTCATAATCCGATGGCGGTTTTAGCACGTAAAACCCCATAATTAAAAAAGAAAAGTTGTGCGACGTACTTCTAATGTACTGCTGTCGCATATACCGCTAAATCGCCACTGATCTTTTTTACTCTTCCTTTCTTATCCAGTATGGGTAATTGCGATATAATCTGCGACCTGCGTGCTGCAGTCGCGAAAACGAAGATATGCGCCAGAACAATTTGGGGAAGCTAAATGCGGCTTGCGTTTCGAAATAGTTTTAAAGAAACTAAACAAAGCGTTAGGGCGAGGCCTTCATAGCACAGTTTTTCATCTCGCTCTGTTGCTTTTACCTTATACGTGCAAAGACTAGAATAGTGTCTATAGTTTTGCTAGAGGGCTGTACTGATTTGTTTTCAAAATCTCTTGGTATTAGTTTTTTTTCTTTCTTTTTTTTCCCTGCCATACTTTACTAGCCGTTAGCGAATGCCTCAACTATAGACCTGGAATGCACGTTGAAATAAAAAAATAAAGAAACAAAGAAACAATAATTTAACACGTTATGTCTTTCCAAAAAAAAGATTGTTTTGTGTAGCTTCAGAAAAGGTGCGTACTTCATAACGACAATTTTTATTTTGTTGTTCTGTTTCACTGACCAGCAGGAGCCACGGCCCCGCTACGATCACTAGCTACAAAGCTACAATGCGCATGATACGGCCTGAATGCAAGCGGAGGAAAAAGAAAAGATGCAACTGTCCAGTGAGTCTTTCATTTCGTTAACTCAATAGGCATTGTACAAAACTTGCAAGTGCGCGAAGCTTTTCTCTAATTCCCTGTGAGGTAACACCCATTGCGTTGACACCCTTTCTTTCTTACCACGCGTCGTTCGTGGCAGCCCAGGTAATAGGCTAGGAAGACGACGAATGCATTTAGCCGATTTCCTAGCTGCCAATGGTTAATCGCAGTACCTGGCGAGCTTGAAGTAGTGGTCTTGGCCCCAAGAGCCCGCGCTCTCGGGGCCAGCTCCGATTTTCTCCTTCAAATGCATGAAAAACGCGGAAATGGAAGCATCGTGTTTGGTTGCTCAGTTTTTAGTTCTAAACATGATACTGTATTTTTTCTTCAATTTTTCAATTTTCAAGAATGGTTCTCAGAATACTTGAGATATAAGTTGAAAATTCACCATCTATACCTTATAGATCGTAAAGTTTTATATGTATAAATATATATGCAACAATCTTAATAAAATATCGTGCAGTGCTTGCCTAGAAAACCAATTTCTTTAATTGCATGTATTTTGACAGGAGCTTGCGAGCTCAAGCGTCATTCCGAAAGCGCACAGGATCTTCTTCGATTGCATTTTCATGCCACAAATCACTCGGCAAATTTTTTGTACGAAAATTGTTCAATGTTTTTCAGAACGCTAAGACGGATGCTTTCAGCTCATGCCCTAGCGTCATCTGCAGTTCCCAATAAAAATCGTACAAAATATGGACTCAGCTATGTTTTCAGTATGTAGTGCTGGTTTTTAACGCTTTATATGTGTGCTTTCATTATCAGGCTTCGCGTGGAGATTGCTTTGTTCATGCGCAAGGTAAAGATATTCAGTAGGTCCCTTGCTCCTCCCAACGCTCTACAATGGGACGCGGTACAGCGGTATAACTGTAACAATCTTAAGGAGCCCACGCTGACCTTGAATATGTTCGAAACCATACAATTTCTTAGAATCAAGGCTTTCCATGAAGGACTAAGTCACAGAGTGGCTCCGTACACTTAAACTTTCTGTATTTTCTGAAGTTCGCCTGCTCCTGAAGTGTCCTAAAAATACCAATCTATCAGCGAGTGGTGACACTGAGGATGTAAAGCTAAACGTCAGCAATTTTCTGAAGCCCAAAATTCATCGCGTATATGGAAAGAGAGCATTATGCAGCACTGGAGAACTCCTGTGGAACAACTTACCATACGAAATAAAACAGGCCAGAAATTTTTATCATCATTGAAACACCTTTAGCAGGCACCACTATTAGGTGTATAGCCTATGATTTCCTTCGTGGCATACACTGCTCCAGAGCCTTCTCTTAGACTTCTTGGATGGCTCCTTGGAAGTCCTAAATGCATGCTCTTAACTCTCCCGCTACGAGAAAATCCCGAGAGTGTCTCTGAATGGAAGCTCATTCTCCCCCTCTCGGTAACGTCTCAGTGACTGCGTCCGGACGGCTATAAAGCTCATACAGTATTGCGATGAAAGGAACGGGACTCGAGATTGATGGGGAGACCATTTCTCTTATTCATGAGGAGAACCGGTATCGAAGGGAATGCCTTCCTTTGCACAGTCTCTGAAAGCAGCGTAGTCTCCGTGCCTGCATGCGAGAAATCTCTAAATCTCTATTCGAGCACTTCTTTGCGTGCCATGAATGCCATCGAACATACATGAGAGTAAGGCGCTGGGGAGTAGCCATGCTTTCTCGGTCTGGTCCCTATACGCATAAATTATTTTTACGTTGCCGATCCGGCTCTTCAGTCATACTGGCGTCTCTTTAGCTTCATAATCCGCATATATAGTAACGGAGCATTGACAATTTCTCAGTGTCAACATTGCATTTGTGTAGTTTTCGATAGCATCTACATATTTTTTTCATGCCCCTGCCATCACGCTAGCCTCAAGGAGCTTTGTGCAGAAAAAAAAAGAAAAAGAAAGACGCATTCTGTTTCTGCATCTCGTGACAACTCGGGGAAGGCCGCATAACTATTTGAGTTGCACTTGCGCCTGCAGTGCACTTTCATATCGGGCCCGGCAGCCGTTCGCTTAGAACTGCCTTGAGTGCCACCTGAGCTCTCAGTGCCGCCATTACACACCGCTAATTTTGTTTGCTTCAGGCTATGTATAGTAATGCGGCTCTTGCTGCACAATATCTCAGTGGTGCAGCTGCTGTTTTGTTACAAGTGCACGTGTGCGGAGCGTTGGGGCCAGTCACCCGCCTCGTGGAGACCGAGAAGTTGCGCGCAAAATGCAGGATCCACGTGCTGCCTTCGAGCGGGCTCTAACCAGCAAGACCGCCAATGGAGGCCTGACAGTGCAAACTGTGAATGGCTTAATGGCAAGATGTTTCCTCTCGTGGAAACTTGATTGCGCCAGCGATTGCCACAGCGCAGAGTCGAGCGGGAAAGAGCTCGCATACTCCTGCTTTTTTGCGCGAACGCTGCTTGCCCATGTTGCTAAATATGTCGCGCTGTTAGGCCTTCGATCGTTTCCACTGAATTACCACTGTGACTGTCTTATCGCCGTCGCGCATTATTGCGCTTTAAGTTTGGGACATTCGCCAACTTTGCCGTCACTTCGATGATGAGACATGCCCATCGTACGTCGGATTATGAGCACATCCCGAACATTATAATACATTCTCGGTAAATCGCGCGTGCCATTGTCTTGTCAGTGAAATGCGTCATTGCTTTAGGGTACAAGTTTACCCAATACACTTACACTGTTCCATTTCTCATTTATGGCGGTGTTGCTCGTTGTCGAGCCCCGACCTTATAACAATATGCCTATTGGTAGGATTTTATTGAAGAGATTAGCAAAGCACAGACGTACCTCGACACGCTAGTGTTGATATTGTTAGTGGTGTGACATTTGCGTTTACTCATTTATTGGGTCTGACATTCAAGGGCAATATCATGCTTTTTGTTAGTTGCGCAACATTTTACAAACTGCAGCAATGTGACTGACGTTGCCGGCACGGTTCGAGTGTCCCGATTTGCAGCCTCTAGATAAGAAATAATTTGCCCAGTTATGCGCTTAATTAACCAATATACACTAATATGTTAGTTATTGATCGTAAATGGCTAAATCAAATCAACTGTTTAGAGTCCGTACTCCACATTATCTGGCTGAGGGAAAGAATTTTCAATTAGCCCCCTGTAATACCCTCCTGTAAGAGCTGCTCGAACAAATATTTCACAACTAAAGGCTCTCTAACGGGAAACACACTCAAAAAAAAAAGGTGCTTATGACGTCAACTTCACTTTCCCTGCCTTTCATCACCTTTCCTTCGTCACTAATGGCACGTTCTCGCGAGCCGGTGCATTCGGGTCGGCAAGCATTATGTTTTTATCCTTTTTTTGTGTGTGTTTGTTGTTCGACAGCAAGCAGTTTAGTGATGCATTACGAGGCTAGCGAGCAACGCCCGCCACCGAAGACTTCCTGGACCGCAATTTTCTCGCAACCTACGCCGCAGAAGGGATGCACGACGGAATGATAGGCCTGATTTAAAGCGCCATTGGCGTCAAGACCGATGAAGATATTGCGCTGTCACTGAAGGAAAGATGATAACGAAGGTGGCCGTGCTAACTGTGAGGTTGCCCTTGTGAAGAAATGCAGGGTTTTGATATTAAGGTCTTAAGTCACCCTATGTCAACGTAAGTTTCGCATTCAGACAGCCTTCGGTTGTGAAATGTTTGCTCGCTCAGGTCTTACAGGAGCTTCTTTGACGAAAATTCCTTCGCTTAGCCAGATAATGACGAGGACAGACTCCAAACTGCTCGTTGAATTGATCTGTTGGCGATCAGTAAACAAAAAAGTTAAATAAAGTAGCCTCGTTTACAGTGGCGTGGCTAGAAACTTTGTGCGGGGGGGGGGGGGGCTCAGTTTGTAGCGCGGCGTCCTCCTTATAGCATTTGTCGAGGGATGCAATACATCAATAATAACTGCACTGTCATTTCCACTGCCATTGTATATTAGATGCTGCAAACGGATTATTGAACGCTACGCACTGTGAATACAAGTGAAGTATGTATTTTTTTCATAACAAGTATATTCATATATCCCCAAAATTGTGGCAGAAATAATTGATATCAATGCTTCCGTGTTTCTTTTTTGTCTATTTAATAAGTACAGAAAATATCACGCGAACTTTAGAACTATATCAGTTCAAAACCAACAACGCAGTGCATGCATGTGATATGAAAAACGTAAAGGCCATGAAATTAACAAGTTGAGGACAAATACTTTGATGAATATATGTCATTCGAGAACCTTGTTTACATTTTTGTTCATATGCAACAGCCAGGGAAAAACCTCATTGATGCTATCTTTCGTTGCAATCGATTGCGCAGGAGCAGCTGTTACTGGTCGTGTATTGTGAGTAATTGCACCGAAATTATAGTCGCAACAGTGAGTACATATAAAAAGCAAGAGTTGTGAAAAATACACATTAGAAATGCGAAGGTAGCATGGAATATGCAAATGCGAAGATACAACTTGATAAAGGGCAAGGAAGTGTCGCTGGAAACAAAGTTCACTACTGGTGTACACAAAACCGCGCAACAAGATATTTAAATGTGCGTATAAGTCTGCAATAAATCTTCGTATCTAAGCAAACGTCACTGTATATAATGCGTCAAACAAGACAAATAAACATGTTGCTCGGTCACAGATAGCAAACTATACCCATGGAAAGACAGACGATCCAGGCAAGAACAATACAATGATCGCAGAAATCGTGATATGTACTTGGGTCATGCTGCGGTCGCGACAGCACCATATATGAGTAGAATTATAGAGGAAGGGGCAGAAATCAGTACGAAAATGTGCATTTTAGCTGCCTGCACAGCGGCAACAATTATTCTGCACCCAAAGTCAGAGAAGGCTATTGTTTTGTTTCAAAAAGGAAGTAAAAGCAAGTAGCCAAAAAGGAAGGAAAAGGACAAATGAAAGCCAAAGATGAGGCGGAAACTTTAACTACCCAATATCCGAGTGTGTTCGTTGGGAAGCGCTGTGTGGGCCGGGCTTTCAATGAACAAGGTCGGTCAAAATTGGTTATTGATGTCCTCGTAATTTTCGTATTCTCATGATAACTTTGATCATGATGCTAACTGTTACAATAAATGGTGAAAATTTCTTTGGTTTTAAAAGCTAATGAACAGTCATACGTTTTCATAATTACGAGTTTATGGACCTGAAGGCACAGAGCTTTTTACTTCAATTTATTTTTGCTGATTCGCTGTCTGAAGAACATACATCACTCGACGGGGAAGTTTAGCGAAGCGGTCATTGACTTCGGACACGTTGATGCCGACGTTTCTATGGGCTTATAAAAGATCCAGCCTAACCATGCGTTCCTCAGGCATTGCAGAGCGCAAGTAGTTTTTTAGTAATCTCACGTTTGAATATGTTTGCTCTGCGCTGGCAGAGTTTATAAGAACATTAAACGCGTAAAGTTCCAGAATTGAAAATCTAAAGCACGCCTTTGGAAATGTTAGTGCACCTTTCGCGTCAAAAGTTTATGAGAATTTTATGCAGCGACGCGCCCGCTCGCTATCGAAAAGTCCTTGAAAGTTTGTGCTTGGATGGGGCTCCTTTCGTTATGTGACTCCAAGCGCAGAAGCGTTGTCACGAAATCCAGCCCGATTTCGCAATGGTCGTGCCGAAACGTCTTTTCGAGCGTGAAAAAGACATTGTAGACAAAATCCCGAATGATTCCCGGTGCCGGCGGTTGTTTTGGTGGGCGCCGGGAAAAATTTCGGGGGGAGAGGCTGAAGCCCCATCAGCAAGACACTTCTGTCTTGCTGTTCAGACTGCTGTGCAGATTGCTGTCCAGACTGCTGTCCAGATTGCTGTCCAGATTGCTGTCCAGATTGCTGTCCAGCAATCTGGACAGCAAGACACTTAAGTACCGCCATCATTTATATTGTTCTAATCTGTATTTTATTATTATTATTTTCATGTCGTGCAGATAAAGAAAACGCCCGGTACATTCAAGGGCTGTACGTTTTACCTTAAGCATTTGGGGTTCTTCAAATGAACCTGGTCGTTTTTTTTACCGCTGTTCCAGTCTGCCTTCGTATTAACGCGGTCGGACACACAGAGACGCGTTCATGTTCAGCAATGAAAGTCACGGTCAATGACCTCATGTTCAGCAATGAAAGACCGTGACTGCTGAGCAACCGCACTGGGTGTCTGTTATGGTCAGCTACAGATTTGTACGAGTCACACATTTGGAAAAACCGGCATATCCTGGATAGCATGCCCTGTAAAGAATACAAAATCTGCAGCGATCTCTGAATACAAAGAAACATAGTAAAAAATTCTCCGTAATGAAGTGCAGGGAATTCTGCTGATGTATGCAAAGTCACCTACATGCTGTTCTGCATGGGGTAGTGGATGAGTGAATGAAAGCCCCTTAGAGAGAAGAAAAAGGCTTACAAGAAAAAGCTAGAAAATACCTTCTGAGAAAGATGTACTTGGTTTTCACATGTCAAATGAGGTTGGTATGTTACAATAAATATGAAGGCTACGTGTAAATGAAGATTAGTCATTCTAGTGTGTATATACAACATTTTCCACAGCTTTTCCGAAGCTAGCTAATATCCCGAACTAAAGCAAACAAGCTTAAAACCTGTTGCTGCCTAGAAGACAAAAAATACTGACGAAAACATCAAAGCAAATGTTGCTAAAATTTGAGTGAGATCATCTAAATCTGCAGTAAATGATCAATTTATTTTGGTCTTTTCTAATTACTTCCTTCAATTTCAGAAATTGATTAGTCTTCGTCGCATGATTATGCGGAAGAATTTATTGCTGTAAAACAAGGAGAACAAATGTTTCACATGCACTTGGATGGTGAAAACTTGATGTCATGTTGTTTGTCTTATAACGACCGTACAGAGCCTCAACTGCTGAGCCGAGCAGCACTTTTCAACTCTGGCTAATGAATCGTCCTAGTAGTGTAGCAATACTGTCATGATTGCTTGGGTGAAATATTTGACAGGTGGACTGAGTAACATATTTGGCGAAGTGTTGTGCGCTAAGCACTATCATGTACATTTTTATTGTGTGTTTCTTCTCTTCTTTTGCTTTTTTTTTTGTTGGTGTGTCTTTCTGTTATCTTTCATTCTGGTTACCCCTTTACCCAAGCACATGGTAGCCAGCCAGTCAATGCGCTGGCTACCCTGTCTCCCGATCTTTCCATTTCCTGTTCCTTTATTGGGTAAAATAAAGCATTACAGCTAACGAATCTTGCCTGTAAGAAGTTTTGCAATTCCAAATTGAGAAGGTACAAGACCAAGAGCATTAGCACAGGTTGAAAGAAATAACCAGGTTGCGTACGGACGATGTGAACGAAGTGGTGTTCCTGTTGTTTTAACTTCCACTGCTTTGAAAGCTATACCCCGTTTACATCAGTTCGTTTTCCGGAGCGAAAAATGGATGGCGCTACCTGCTGCAACGCCATACGATACCTTCTAAGCCTGTAAGCCTGTATCGCCGCCAAAGGGAAATGAGATTGCGCTAGTTCTATTCAATTTGCAGGATGACATATTGCATATATATAGCCAAATGTCGGATACTAAGCCTGCAGAAGTATCCTAAGACATTCTGCCATATCAGTGTACTCTGCAGTTCCAATCAGAAAAAACGCGAGCGGGCTCTCTTGTGGTGCAGACCATGCATTTTATCAAATCAGTGTTGTATGCCATAAACAAGTATTTTTGCTGATTATGCTAGTCAGCTTTGAAAAGACTTGCGACAGAAACCCGCTTACGATAACTGCTAACGGTAATGCGTAAGCATTTAATCGATATAGCGACGCAAGGCATTGCCACCGCCGAAACGAGTTATATATGAGGAGCGTACTGCAACTGCACTCTTCTTTTGCGCTTCCCTAAGAACACTCGGCGCCATCTAAAGCCGCCGCCGCGAAGCCTGCGCATGGCCTTCTATATGTATGGCGCGCTGGTGCGGGCGAACGCTGAAATTTGTTTCCTTGCTTGGTCGCGCACACCGTGCCACGTACTCAGCGACCCAGGTTGGCGATCGCTTCAGTGGAAAGCGGTACACACACAGTGCATTCATGGCGCAGTTCGCTAAAGCGTTAATGGGAAAGTCATTCATTGAAAAGCGGCATATAAGAAGTGAACTTGTGGCGCAGCCTGCTAATGCTTGGGGTTGCTGCCCTTGAGGAACCCTTGTGACGTGGGCTCGTTTCCGCTTCGCATCGGTGAAATTTAAGGGATCTTTTCGGTGATTGTAGAGCGGCACATTCCCAATGGCACACACCTATAGTTGCCCAAGTTGACGTCAAATACACTCATTGAGGAGTGGCCCACACCCTACTGGTGTATACCCAGTGACAGAAGTTGGCATCAGAGTTGAAGAGCGGCATGCATGTATACATTGCCACATGCTCATTGACCCAAGTTATTACGGTAGTTGGTTTCGTACCCTGTTACCTCAGCCCCGTAGTTCGATGCGCTACGCATTGAACCGCTCACTATGCACGGTAAACCATGTAGGAGGGAAAACGATTAGATATAAACATACAAACATACCTACATACAAACACAAAAGAATATATAGCCCCCTGAAAGTGTGTGCAGTGCCCAACGAATACTAACGCATTAAAATAATTATGTGGTACTCCGATATAAATGCGGTATGAACATTTACAAGCGTGATTGGCCTACGAAAGAGTGAGTATCCTCTCGTACAGTTTTCACGACGCCCCAGTGTGGTGCTAGTTAACGAAGATTTCGCATCCGGTAATGTCTGTTTTGTTAATAAGAGGAGATGTTTAGTCAGGATTCGCACGAACGAGCAATCGCAGCGGACATAATAAGTGCAGTCATAATAATGCAGTCATATTAAGTCGAAAACGCCTCTTGTGTAAACATACTTTGTTATGTTAGGGAAATCCCTGAATTAGGAGGTTGTTTTGCAGGAAATTTTGCTTTGAGCACTTAAAAAGCAACAAGAGTATACCTTAACCAACTACAGGTTTGTTGAATCGCAAAACACCATGCAGTGCACGTTGGTGCTACAGGTGCTACAATAATTTCGTCTGTGAATGTTTAACCGACTGGATAATCTGGTGATCCAAAAGTTTATATAGCAAAGTAGCTAAGTGGGCAGACCTTAATAAGTATATAGTTCTGACTGTTACCGCTGCTCATGCACCTGCAAAATTTTCAGTTTCTTCCTTGTTCGTAAGAACCCACGGTTGCGAGAGGCAGTGAATACACTAGAGATATATGTTTCATTGCCCTGAAAACAATGTTGCTGCCCGATTGCTCGCACCTGGCCACAGACCGGACGGCTTACGCGTACTGAGCGGTAAGCGCTGTCTTATGTTACGAGAAAACAGAAGTACTAGCAATGCGGTATCGCTTCATCAGGAGATGCAAACGCACACAATTGGCAGTATTTGCTCCCCGCCATCAGGTCACGTGTAAATTATCACCGGCAGCTGACGCTTGATTTGCGCTTTCGGTTTTAGGGTGAATAATAGGTTAGCGAAAAACCATAACAGCGCTTTGTCCATTTATTCAGCACTGTTCGGAAGGGGGAGCTTAAAAATGCTCCATGGGCGCCGTTTCACGTGTTCAAAGGTGACAGTACTTATGCTGCGGTGCTGTAAGCAGCCTGTGAAGTTAAAGTTTGCAGTCAATCCGAAAAAAAGAGCTTAAAAAGTGCACTCTCGGACGAATTGTTAACATAGGACACACACACAGAAAAGAAATTCATGAATAATTCCGCTTACGATTGTCATCTATCCGTGCTGTTTAAATTGTGCCGAGTAATATTACCGCAATTATAAAAGTAACGCTCTTGATACTTCGGAGAGTCTAAATTATGGCTGGCTCAAGGAACTTCGGAACTCTAATTCATTCACCAATTCTTCTGGTGGCAGCGTCATTATAAAACACATCTTTTGTTACATTAATAACAAAACAAGAGTTTTCCCATTTGTTGAAGCTCGAAGACAAAATCCTTTGTTCGCAGTGCCGCTCGGATTCTCTTCCTCTTACTTTTACACCGCGTTCGAAGCCGCAGCATATGTGACTTATTCGTAACCTCCTTCTGGGACACTGAGTTTTATTCAGCCTCATGTTTAAAAAAAGGCCCACGGGGCATCTATTACCGTCATGGCCTAAAATGTGCTCCCACACGTTGTTTTTTTTTTTTTTTAAGACAGTCACTTTTTCTTATCGGGTATGTTTCTAGCCTCTTTTCATGGGCCATCACAGAGGTTGTGCAGCCTGAAAAAAGTGGCCCGATGTGCACCAGAGGCCACCGGTCGCCTTGATGCTCCCGATATATGTGTATAGTGTTTCGGGAATCCAATATATAAAGAAAATTGTCCGATGGCAAGATTCGAGCAGAGGTCCCTCAGGTCCCCAATCCGATCATCTAACCATTAGGCCGCGGGCGCATGCCTTAGTAGGCGGAAGTGAACATCCTGAAGAATTTCCCGCGTGCCAGCAAGCGTATTGAGACGCTTGGCGCGTCAAATGCAATATCAATTTGAACAGTTCATGCGATTTCTCGCCGGCGTCCATAATTACACATAAAAATACCGGTTACGTTTTCCGAAGAACATAACTGACATCAACTGTACGATTTCGCTTTGCGTCGGAATTTGAACGCCTGGGGGCCGAAAGATGTCTAGGCGTGCTCGTGTTCCAATAGCAGAGACTATTGCACCGAAGAAGCTGTAATCTAAGTCCTCAGGTTAGAGAGCTTTGCTTCATGGAGCATATTGCAACACACCCTACGCAGACCAGGCCGACCATGCAGACCCTGCCGGCTTGTGCCATCATTTTACCGCACGTAGTAGCGAAACGTAGTAGGGTGGCTGGAAGTACCTTCCGGTTCAGGGTGTCTGCAGTGAAGCACCATGTCACTCACATCGCGCAAACGTGCCCCCGCGTGTTGTCAGAAAGCTGGCCGAGGAGCGCCAGCGAAACAATTATCGCACTGAATCAAGGCAGGCCCGCATACGCACCATGACCACTCCCAGTTGGTCCCGATGCAGAAACAATGTTGTGTTGCATGTGCGGCGCACGCTGCAACTAAACGCCGGAGACGCCACAGACGTGGCAGTGCGGGAACATGAAGTCGATGCTGTAGAGTCAACCTCGACAAAGCCCTGTAATTCTAGACGTTGCTGGTCGCGGTCATCGAGGTCTCTCTGTTCATGTGCCTACACACTCCGCACGACGAGTGTGTGCCTGTAATCAGCTTATGTTTACTGCAGTGCATACTGCCAGTACAGCTATGAGCCTTGCACTTCGCCTAATACTCTAACGTGTTCCTGTCGCATTCATTTATTTGCCCTTATGGCGAAACTGTGATTTTTCAAAATAACTAAATTAAGAAAAATGGTCCACTGCCCCTATTCATACAGATAACCTCTAGCACAGAATCCTGATAATGCAACCATGACGCCATTGACGCTTTTCCCCCACAACGACGGTGCCTCATCAGCACATCGTAATTTTGGCGCGTAAAACCATGGAAATAATTTTAAATCAAATAAAACCTCATGATACGTCGAAAGGTAAACTTACCCTTAATATATAATGCAGTAAAAACATTTAGTGCGACACTGCCCCTACTCACCTCACGCGAGGGTGACCAGGTTGAATTCGGGGTGGGAAAAGGAGGCCGAAGGCTGCACCCCAATCCGCTCACAACTTCACCTACTTCAATCGTCTTCCAACGTTTTTACTTATTCGTCCGTGTGTTTGTACGGGATACAGCAGCAATTTACTGCACATTGTGCCAGTCACTGTACAGAGTGTACAGATTATCTTTTACTTCGCACGAGTGAAGCACCGAGCTCCTTGTGATAGGCGACGAAACGGAATTTATCGCAGCTTTCAAAAGTAGGCATACAAAAAAAAAATTCGTCGGCCCTTCCGCTCTGTGAAGATCAGCGAAGCTTGTCCCTTTATATACCCAACCTTCCCCTTTGTATCAGCTTAATGTTTACTGAAATGTGCCCTTGTTCTTCATCCTGCCCCCTTAGAATATCTTCATTCATTCATACTTGTGTAGCTGTTCGCACAGACTGCACAGACGGTGGAAGCGGCAGGGACTATTTTACTTGCGGTATTTAACTTGAACACAACGAGTGGCCCTCTGTAAATTGTTTGGCTTTGTTTCATACCGGACATACATTGGCCTATGCACCGGACTCATCTGCGAATGGATTTATCAAAAATGGCTGCCAGATCGTCTGGCAAAACAGCCAAATCCATTAAAGCTTCTAACGCTGATATGTTTTATGTGCCAACTATGCTTATGAGTGATGTTACTTATTGATTTATTAACAGCGGAGCTGTTTAAGCCGAGCGTTAGTCCATAACGAGCGAACAGAAATCGTGGGCTGATCTTGGTGGTAGTGCAGAAAGGGTCCAAGCGCAATGGCACATACCCCTGTGAACTGGCGAAGCTGATCCTGGGTAAGTCTAGCTAAGCATGGTTGGGACAACTTAAGCTTAGTCAGTCATCGATAGCCAATCGATAGCCAATCATCAGCTAATCAATAATCGATCAATAATCAATACAATCCGGAAAGTGCTGGTGTCGACTTGGCAGTGCTTAGCCTAGCCCAAATACGTGGCCAATACCTTGCGATAGCCAATCGATAGCCAATCAATAGCTAATCGATAATTGATCAATAATCAATCAATTTCTGAAAATGCGGGGGAAGACTTGGTAGTGTTTAGCCTAGCCCAAAAGCCAGGACTAGCTAGGTGCCCAACAGCTCCGCTGTCTGTTTAGCATTGCGCTTCCAGTGCAAGCTACGGAAATTTTTTTAATATTTTTTATTTAACAATAAATCTCTTACAGGCCCCAAAAGAAGCATTGAGTAAGGGGAGTTTGTGGTACAGTTGAAAACGCAATGCCATTTCCGAATCCTGGCAAGAAGAGAACGATAATAACGCTTAGATGGCAAGAACAACCACGCATAAAAAAGGGGATAAGTGCAATATCACGAAAGTGAAGAACACAGAAAAAGAAACACTATATAATAACATTGCCTGCCTGCTTTATTGATGAATATGCTTTTCAAGTGCAAATAAGTTTTGAAGTCAACTCGCTTCATTGCCAAATAGCATAGTGTGGCAACCGTTTCAAGAGGTAAACAAAATATAACTCTCAGCAATAAGAAGCGAACTAGGTATTTCATAGAATAGACACATATTTTATAAAATGACATACAAGCACACTATAGTATATCAAGTAGCTCCAAATCTCACATCATGTAAGAAGGCCAATCAATACAGAACATTACAAAGTTGTGCTTGACTAGGTGAGGGGGCGGGGGGCGGGGGGTATTTGTTGATAGAACTTGCTGTTATCGGTATAAAATGGCTCATGACCAGTGAAGAGGACGATGTCTGCTTCATTTTTTAAATAGTTATTGGAACGTTTCTATACATTTTTAACAGTAGTTTATATCAAGCATTTATACATGACTAAGTTAGGTAAGCCTACTGCATCTCCGCTAAGCCGGCATCAGTGCCAGTCGTCAAATTCTGTGGCAGCCTTGGGCAGTCCTGAAATAATATAAACAAACTAAGTGGTATATCTCGCCTAATTAAGGAGATGGGTAAGACGCAGAGGCTTAGCAACAACTAACTTCATGCTGCCTGAAATAGCATTTTCATTCGATCCGTCCATTTATCACACCTTTGAGGCCGTTGCCTGAGGCCATCGGTGATAAGCGGTTTATTCCATCGGCGCAATGGTGAAATCGCCGCAGATTTCTGTCTCCACATTATTTTAATGGTGCCTTGAGAAACGTGAGTCCTTTGTATGTATGCAAAAGGACGAGGACATGATGTAGCCCTATTCGTACTTCGCACTGAAGCTCCTTGTGGGCTTGGTGGCTGAAAGCAGAGCAATCTGCCAAAAGAAAAAAAAAACACTTGTTGTAACGAACTGGAGAAGCCTGTCTTTTGTTTCTTTTTTTTTTTTTTGGTTTGGAACATGCTTTAAGCCTCGCTTTCTCTCTACCTCCTGCGTTTTCTGCTTTTTTTGCTTCAATTCAGCTCGGCCCATCTAATGCAGAAGACCGAAGATATAAGTCAGGTTTTTTTTTTTATTTCGAACATGAGCTTGCCAATTATTAAAGCTCTCAATCACCCTAACAATGAGAAGCGTAAACGTCGTTTACTTCTCATGAGTGCCAGCTCTGTTCGGACTTCATGCACGCGCGTGTAGCTTGCAAAATTTTTTTCCTAGCAGCCGGGCCCTTTTTTATGCTTTTGCCCTTTGTAGGATTCGCATCGTTGAAATAAAAAACCGCACGTGTTTGGCATTCATGTACAGCTATTGTCCCTTCTAATCTCCTACCTCCGTCTTTCGCAGTGCAGCCTAATAATGGTGCGTGATTAACTTTGGTCGAGCAGTTCTCGAAACTGAAGAGAAAAAAAAAGAAATTGAGATTACTGGCAATATTGCACCTTGAGTTCTTTCAAAATCCACGCAGCCGAAGGGTTTTGCTACCGTTGTCTATTTTGCTAATGGTTACACTATACTAGCTATGTGAACAAAAAGACAGCGGAGGCTGCAATAGATTATCTCGCGCACCGCCCGGATTTTTACCTGTTTGTGTGTTCTTTCGTGGCTTAGCGAACGTTCCGGAGGAACGGACAAAAGAACTACGGTGAATCTTAATTAGTTGCGAATGAATGCATCCTTATCAGGCCCGTCTGCGGGGCTGGTGATGCAAAGGTTAAAGCAACAGGATTAGTTAAACTGACACAGGATAAGAGAAATTGGAGAACCCCCCTGCTTTGTGTACTGCAGGAAGGTCGAATTACATGGCGACAGCGTTTAGTTGCTACACAGCAACTTGCAGATACTGGATTCCTATCTGACAGCATGGAAAAAAAAAGAACGGCATATCCAGCATTGTCGTCGAAAAATGTGAAACGATGCTTTAGTGAATCGGTTTAATAAATGTTATACAATCTAAATAGAAAACTGCCTTTAATTTCATCCTGTGCAGTAAGTAATATTATGCAATATGTTTATGTTTCTGCCCCATACAGAATGCAGCTTTTTAACCATGCATGCAATGTGTGTATTTATGCGCTCCGCCGCTCGCATTAGGCCGAAATTTAATCATCAGTTCATGCAGATGCAAACAACGAGACGTTGGCGTAGCGATCTCACGAGATCGAAAGCCGTATTTTAGGTCTTGTCGAGAGAAGAATCGCGATAGTTATGTATGTTACACCTGTTACAGTAGATATGTAAATATATTTAATGCTCCCATATTTTTATGTGACAGGGACATGCTCTCATTCTTGAAGGTTGGCCATGCATGAGGACACATTCAGTGGGCTAATAACTGGGCAGCCCAAATATTAGAAATTTTAAGTATTTAAGGAAGGTGTTGCATATTGCACGGTATGTTTTAATAAGAGAGAGTGTGTGCTTTAGAGATACGTGTAAGCCGACATTGTATACAAATATTCCTTGCAGGTCGTGAGGCATTGTTTTAATGCCACCGAACATAGGCGCGCTAAAATTATATACCGTATAAGCCTGCATGCTAAAAAGTCCGCATCAATTAAGATACCCGCTGAGCAAACAGGCACGTGAAACAAACACTGGCGTGTTTCCGTTGAGGGTCACGTTATAAATCAAAAGGTCGTTTGTTGGATTGGTCCGAGGCTGTCCAACAAAGCATCATTCTTAGATGACTATGTATATTCCGAACTTGACACACCTTAAGTAAGCCCACTTAACCCAGTGAGTGTCCGATTCGTTTCTTGCAATATTGTAAAGATGGTAGATGAAGCTTGTTGGACATGATTTTCTTTTATTTCCTGCTGCTAGAATGGCTAATAGATATAACAAAGCCACGCAAGCCAGAGAGCGTCTGTTGAGAAAATTGCGCGTGTAATACACAGGTTTCTGCCAGGCCCACAGTTTCAGAAACAAAAAGCTTGTTTTGGTTCCATAGACCATCAGGATTTCTCATGAACTGATAGAAAAAAATATTTAGAGATCAGTCTCAATTGCCTAAAATAAAACAAATGCGGAGCAAGTTCTAAAAAGGTTGCATTGCCATTATACACTTGTATTCGCAATACTGAGCTCACGAAATTTGAAATTCGTTATTTACTTTGTGTTGTTTGCGGCCGGCTGGAGAGGGCGCCCTAGCAGGCGTATCAGCAGCCAAAGTTACCATGTAGTCGCATTGAATAAACAGCAATAAATTTGCGATGAATTCAACTCATATTCGCAACCGCGATAAAAGAAAACATACCACTTGCTCTATGCAATGTAAACATAGTACTTAAAAAATAGGTCGTCTTTCGTTATTTTGGGTTCCTGATTCTTTGGCAGCAGTACACCTTAAACTGCTAACACCACAGCGATAAAACACCAATTTATTCACGCACATCAATGTTTTTCAGCCCGGCATGTTCGGTGCTTCTCAAGGCCAGACCCACCTTCTCCCAAGTGCCGTGGGCATCACGGATATCAAACGTTTTTGTTAAACGTTAGCTAACAGTCTGTATTCAGAAGAAATAGATAAGCTAAACACTATACTTGTATTCCCTTGCTTTGGAATTACTTCCCTCGTTATTGATAATGGCGCTCGAGGTAACGCAAGGAAATCAGTAAAAAAATTATTGAATAATTAAATAAATAAATAAATCACCTAATTAGTATTACTTTATTCCAAGCATTGTAGTGTTGCTAATGTGATTCACGTAAGAGCTGTAGATTCAGGAAAACAGTGAATATCTCTAAATTTCCTCCACAAATGAATAAAAGAACCTATATAAACAATTACAGCAAGAGCATGTGATATGCCATGCCCGTTTTATCGGTTGCCTGAAAGGATTCGATGCTATGTTGAGAGTGTTGGAGCGCTGTCTCTTTTCACCGCATTTAACTAAATAGAACTTGACTCTGGTAGGTGTGCATATCGCCCCGCCATGTTATATTCTTTGTGGGTAGCTTTTAGCTGCTGAATGACCACTCATAAAAATGTTTGAAGACACCCACGTGGCTTATTCCGCTGTCAACTTGGAAACGACAGCCTGATTGAATTAGTGGCTGAGCTAGCTCGCCATAGTTTCTGCTTGCTGAGAAGTGCGGGGCTGGAGACCACAGAAGCAGTCATGTGTCGGGCTGACAAATGATGTGTCCATGTATATTCTGCTATGGTTGCACAAAAGTATGCGATCGGGCCTGTTTGCGGTCCATGATGCAAATGCTAGTTCGTTACCCCATTTCCGCTCTTTTATAATTTCTTGCGCTGTGAATGTTCATCATGGTTGCAGAGCTGACCGCCGCCAGCCTATTGAGAGTCCAGGATCGAGGCACTGACTTGTGATACTTTCGGCATCGCCGTGTCGTAATCTACCGAAAAAGAGAGTGCTGGATGAATGAAAGGCACAGAGGATAACTTGCGCTCAACCTGATTGGCTACTCGGTACGAAAGTAAGACTACAAGTTAGGAATATTTAAAGAGAAACAGAATAAATCCATAGTTAATGTGCACTGGAGTTGGCGACGTACTGAAGTTCTCAGCCCTGGCATTCGGAAGCTGCTACATGCGAGACCATGGTCCCGAGATCTTCTCAAGTCAGAAAGGAGGGAAGCTCTTCACCTTGCAAGGGCGGACATTTGAATAGAAGGTATTCAACAGTTTCTTCGAATCCACATGCAGTGCATCGGGTGTTGTTGTTTGGGGAACTTTCTGGACGGCATCAGCGGTGAGAAAGTTTCCTTTACAATACAAGGCTGGCTCTATATATGTCGCAAAATTATAAGCGCAGGTATCGATAAATTATCAAGAGTGGAAGCATAAACTACCATGCCTCCTGCTTCAACAATATACAGGGTGTTCATTTTTAGGTTTTACGGAATTTTTAGAAATAGCCTGTGGCAGGTAGCATAATTCTTATGATTTGGCTGGGTTATTCGATGAGGTGGACATTAGTAGCACAAGAAATCTAAAAACATATTCAAATAATTACCAAAAATTCACTAATTAACTTTTTAGTTAGTTACCTTGCGGCACATATTGCATTTAACGAATTGTAGCCGGTTAGCTTGTCAGGCATATCCACTTGGAATGAATTTCTGGAATGACATCAGTTGGGAGATATGCGCCATCAAATTCGCCGTAAAAATGCACTGTTGTTCCACTTACTTTTTTACCAAAATTCTGTTTTATACATTGAAGCACAAAAGTTACTGGAACGCCCATGTATTTCGTTCCACAGTTTGGGAAATAATATCTCGAAACTGCTGTCATCCTGGAAGTTCATTTCAAGTGGATGCGTATTTTAAACTCACCGGCTACAATTCGTAAATAATTCGTAAAGCAATACAATTCATAAAGTGATTAATTCATTAGGGATTTTTTGTTAATTAGTGGAATATGTGTTTCGATTTCTTGTCCTACTGATGTCCGCCTCTTCGAATAACCCAGCTCAACGATAAGAATTATGCCACCTGCCACAGGCGATTTTTTTTAATTCCGTAAAGCGCAATTTTGAACACCCGGTATATATGCATATGTGAGCCTTCTAGCCATGATGAAGCGCATCATAACGCAGTTTCCGATTGGGATGCTGAGGCAGGTAATGTCATCCCTCTAGACGTAACTATTCGTATGGTTACGTGAAAGGCGTGAGGCAAACTTCGTCCTACCTTTTTTTTTTTTGCATTGCTGTTCGAATGGAACAAACAACCTACCGGTGTGCTGCTGCCGAACTGCCCGGTTGCTGGTTGGTTTCCTTAATGAGTGCCACATGGCTCGAGTGCAGGAAATATGCGGGGGCGCAGCTTTGCATTTGTCAAGCAGGCAGGGATGGCTCGCCGTACCTACATTTGGCATTGCAAGCTCAAATATGCCACCCTAACGCCAGCCGACTTCCTTATGCTGCAGAAGAGCAAAAGCGCTTTTCTACAGCAAAACTCTTAATGCTGCAGGAGACTCAATCGGAATAGATGAAAGAAAAGCGTACATTGAAAATGCTTACACACAAGACGCTCCAGCAAACTGCAAGTCAACTCAAAGTCGAAAAGGGGAGAAAATTGGTGCGATAAGGAGTGCGTTGCATATGGTACGCGAAAGCTTTGAAATGCAGCTAATAGTAGGAGCCAGAAAACATTCTCGAGTTTTAATTACTTCTGATTGCACACACATGGATGTAAAAAAACTGCAGTAGAAGTTAAGGCGCCTGTTAATGACACTTAGAAGAGTCAGCGTGCTAACGAAATGAGACATATGCTGAACCAAAGGGGAACTCTAAACAAAAGATGAAACTTGGCCAAAATGGGCGTCTCGCGAAGGCTGGGATGAGGCCACGCCAAAATCCGTGCAATAGGTTAAAATTGTATCGCAATCAAACTTTAGAGGCCACAACGTGCGAGACAACGCCCAAAAGGTGCGCTTAAAATTCGCTATGTGGATCAATTCGGATATTCACAATAAAAAGCTGCGGGGTACATTGAGAAAACGTCAGCAGAGGGTGATTTTAAATTTACTGTCTATTGCTCTAAACAATTGCATATAGTTATCGAAAGAAATTTCTTTCACAGGTGTGTTTCAACGACTTTGGAAGCTGAATTTGGCGTTGAATATTCAATTTCGGGACAGGACAATAAGTTAAGCAAATTAGTGAGACAGAGAGACAGTTTAATGTTGGAAAGATGGAGAGGTCAGCCTGAAGTACATCCTTCTGGCTTGCTACTCCACACAGAGAGAAGGGCACAGTGGGATAGATGCAAGAGGCAGGTAATGGTAAGGGGTGAAGGTGATGATGAAAGAAGTCCATGACGTGACACACGTGCGGCAACAGTGCTATAGGCTAATCTCGAGCAGCCAGGATCGTCTTCACAACCAATCAGGGATGCAATCAGGGAGGTCATCACTTGCACTGCTCTCTTAGCCGCAGCCAGTGTTTAAACTATAGAAATTAGCTGCTGCAAGGCGCTTATCATTTGCTTCAGCATCACCTTAACG
Source organism: Dermacentor silvarum (assembly GCF_013339745.2). Lineage (NCBI taxonomy): Eukaryota > Metazoa > Arthropoda > Arachnida > Ixodida > Ixodidae > Dermacentor > Dermacentor silvarum. The sequence goes on from NC_051163.1 coordinate 74,872,210, forward strand.
AGACAGCGTAACACTGAGCTCTCACTGTGTTGCTGTCGTTCGAATTATCTTGTTGCGCCTCGTTCGTTTATGCCTGATTATTTAAAATCACCGAGTGAGGCGGTTATGAAACGCACTGAAATAGAGAAAGCTACGGATAATCACGCCCTCTGCTGCGGGGATTTCGACACCACCGCCCGGCTGCAGTCCCGGTCCCACTAATGACCACCCCTGGGCTTTGCCCAATTCAACGCTGTGGGATGCTATCAGGGTGTGACCCCGGAGGTCATTGCGTGCTGAAATTGGCCCGGGTCATCTGCAATTAGGCAAATGTTTCCCTTACAGCAACAACATAAGTCGCCTCACCGTGGCCTCAGTGACACATGTTTTTCAACTTTTTTGTTGCTAACTAGAAAATTACAAGGAGCAATGAGCTACTGATGGAAGTCCGACGGTCTCCTGTGCCTATTAGCAAGGACGTCTACCACCAAGTTTGCATTGCCATGATCGCAGCCCTAACGGTGTTCGTTATACTGCGTCCTGCGTGCTTGCCATGTATTGCTTGCCTTACTTGCCAGAATTGCACGCAATGAACGAAACTAGCCAAAGAATGAATTGTATTGTTTGCTTCGGGTTGCTCGTGCTTTGCGTGGCGTTACTGCAATATAGCTCATGGTTACAAAATGCGTCATTAATAAAAATTTACATCTATTGGTCTTCTTCAGATGACTTTGCGTTGATGTAAAATTGAACATCTTAAATTGTAATGAAAAGACAATCTTAGTAACTTGCAGCTAAGTTAAAGCGAACAAAAACGGGACACAAGAAAGACGCAAGTACATGCAGTGCTTCTGCCTTTTATACAGCTACCCCATACACCCATTACTGTCCTTCGTAGGTATATTCAATTTCTTTTCAAGAAAAGCCCTGAACATAAGCAATGTTTCATCATTCAATATCAGAAGCTGATATATTATTTCCTTAGTTAGCGAATACAGATGCTTTTGCACCACCAACCTCTATATGTGTGTAAAAAATACTTCAATATCTCTCTTCAAACAGCAATGCTTGCAAACGCACCAGTCAGAATATTCCTCAGTGCATTCTGTTATATTATGTTCCAAGAAACCTGCTCGCTGAAGTTTCCTTCACTACACACGCGGGAAATTACCGCTTCGGACAGAATTTATTTATTTATCATCCGGTATCATCCGGTATTCCCTTTAATATTAGAGAAGAATACTGTAAACTTGTTCAAGGTGGAGGGGTAAGCAATAACAAGGACACTTGCCTCAAAGGAAGACTAGTTCACGAGATATGAGCGTTTACCGGTAGTTGTCTTTACTGACATATCTGCCAGACAACCCGATCTGTTGTTACGCAAGAAAATGGCAGCGAGTAGGCAACTGCTCCGCGTAAATCTCGAACGGGCTCAGGTGCGTGATTTTGCTAAGCAGGGACATACTAGAAGCTTTTGAATTTGAACGACGCCAGAATGATTGTGTCAGCAGCCCTTCACCGTATAAAGTTATTCCATAACTTCGCCTAGCATTATAACGGGTGATATGAAAAGCCTTCACATTGTTACATAAAAGACCTGCCTTCAAATAATATTTCAGTTGACCGTTACCGCTGTGTACACCTGTGTATAATTTTTGTTGCATGTTCGTGCACTGGAACTCGGCGATCACGAAGCAAAAAGCCCGGCTGTCTATTCATAGAAGTGCCGTTTATGGTGGCAGGATTGAATGCACAATGAAAGTGGAATTGGGGTTGGGTTCATGCGATACAAATTTTCTAAGACATGCTTCTGCTGCAAAGAAGATAAATATTCTGCGCCTACGAGAGGGCGAAGCCACCAATCTATACCCAAAGAGTGATTTAGATGAGCTCACGTTCAGAAAACGACACTGCAGAAGCATATCGTTGAACGACTTGTATTGACATTGCTATCAGCCATACAGCCCGGAGCGTTACAGATGACGACGACAAAGATCATCATCTAGCCTTGGTCCAACATGGTTACCACGCCGGATTCGTCAGGCCGTTTCTAATAAATGCGGCCGCGGTCACCTGCAGCGCTCACAACCACGGCGTCACCTGTATTGCTTCCATTTACGATGAAGAAGTATTTTATTTATTTCCATATCACAAAACATACGCAAACAAACATTTGTCGGACTGTAGCCAAAGGCTAGTTGAAGGTCCGATAAACAAAATACAGGCAAAACTTAGCATAACAGCAAAATAATAGGTATCACAATGAGTAGAGTGAGTTTACCAAAAAAAGCAAAAACAAACCAAATACGAAGTAACGCTACGTCATGGTAACTATGGTTTAGATAAGAATGCTAAACGTAAAATTAGCAATTGCGATTAAATCATAAACAACACCGGGTATGTCCGTTACATACCACATGAGAAAAAGAGATTCCAGTTTTTATGCTGTGCACAGTAGAACAATGTAGTTTGTAGTTCTAGCGTATAATGTTCGTTAAAAACGGCAAAGCTTACACTATGCCGCGCAAGGCTCGAGGCACAGCGAAGCTGGCCGATCGATTGCGTGATAACCTAAGAGATACCTGGCATAACCAAGCTCAACTCAGGCATAGCCAAGGCTGAAACCTAACTGTTACCAAGTTCAACCTAGATATGAACAAACTTCAACCTCGACATAACCGAGTTCAACCTAGCGACTACCAGGAGACGCAATCGATCGGCCAGCTTCGTTGTGTCTCGAGCTTTGCGCGGCCTAGTGCAAGCTTTGCCTCCCCATTCCGACGTCAGAAGAGAAGTGAAATTGCACGCTGGAATGATTAGCGGCCACGCAGCCAGCTGTGGAAGAAGACGACGGACGACGACGAACGCCGGAGCAGTGCCACGAGCGTGTGCCGAGCACGAGTACGAGCACTAACCGAGGGACGCCAACGAGCCATCTGGGGAAGAACACGATGACGCTCGAGCCAATGCCGATGATGATAGCTTCAGGAAACGCGCATTTTTTACGGTTGGCTTAAACAGCTTCGCTGTTAAAAGCATACCATAATGCAAAATTCATTATTACAAGATTAGCACAACGCACCAGTGTATCTCCAAGTGATCACGGTATAAATTAAGAAATTTCGTTATTGGCTCAGTGCATTGAAAATCGATTATGGCATCTGGATGTTTTATTGTGACGTTGACAATGTTAAGTAGTACTGTTTTATAGCACTTTGAAAGTTTCAGGCATTAATGATTGCCTCTGGGTAGTTAATTCCTAACTTTGATACCTGTCAATTCTAGAAGACGTTCTTCATATACATTATTACATGGTGCCAGATTATAATGCCCTGCATTAACACTTCTGGTTTCGCGTAAAGATGAATAAAATATGGAAGCGTTAAAAGGGTGGCTGTATCTCACGATCATATAAACGCACATGGATATGCTCTGTTCGCGTAGTAAATAAAATGGTAGTATGTGATACTTGTTGAACAATGAGGCCGTGTGATCAGAATGTTTAGAGTGAGACATAATTCTTATCGTTTGTTTTTGAAGCTTTCCTAATCGGATTTAATATAGTTTTATATGACCAGCCCACAGATTCGGTAGTACCAAGCCAGCTTTTCTGATGAAAAGATAGTTTGCAAAAATGTTCAGTCTCCTGCAGTAATAATAATTTACAACACTCCCATGCGTTCGCTATCACCATCAGAGAAATTTGCACTTGTGGTATCATCTACAACCAACAGAAGCAGACATTCATAACCACACATAGCTCCTTCATGTACTAACTATAAGGAGTTCAAATTCAAGATTATTCTGAAGAAAAGGTGGTGGCGTTTTCGTTTCACCTTCAGAACTTTCAGAACCCGATGATCCTTTCATATAGCGATACTTACAACTCAGTAAAGTAGATATAAGACACCATTAATTTGCAGCATAACTTTCTACACATGATATGCCAACGGTTTGCCGCGTGCGCTACCGAGAGTCGTAGCTATTTTATATACCACTGAAACTAAATTCAGCCGATAAAAAATATGTTAATTGCCACTCTATGACTTGTGCCGTAATCGAAAAAAAAACCACTCTAGGTATACTAAGAGACGTGACCTTGATCCAGTGTGGTCGTTATTGACAACTAGGCCGGTGGTCACTTTGATATCTTGTGAAAATACCTAGGTATATATGGTATATATGCGCAACACTTCGACAATGCTGTGAATAAGGTTGTCTGCCACCCTCTATAATGTCCATGGGCATGCGGCCGCGAATTATAAAAAATGTGGTTAACCCAAGACGGTAAATAATAAATCCGCCCAGTACAATTTCATGTAGCAGTGTAAGGCAAAAGTTGGACTACTGAAAGAGCTTATACATCAAAAGTGCCGATAATTTTTCGTATTCGCTAAGGAATGAGCGCGCGCGGTTATCCTCATAGCACGTGAAAAGTATGCTGTGGATACCTGTAATACATCTACAATGCGTAAGAGCTGAAAAAAAATTAGATTAAGAATTTTGCACACCTCTAGGGGGCTATTCTTAATGACAGCCTGCTGACCAGCGCCGGTGATCAATGACATATCTGACTTCTCAGGTATTCTTGTTCATGCGAAAACAGTTCCCTCAACAGAGCGAGATACTATGCTCTTTTGACTCACAACAGTTCACAATAAAACAGTCATGCAAGACGAACCAGCATATGGGCTGCCGCAAGTGAAAATACGGTGTTGGTTGCCGAATAACGTTTTAAACTTTGCTTGAATGCAATAGCACATCAAGAACACCTGGGCTTTACTCGTTCATTCTTAAATGCTACAACCATTTAGGGCAACAAACGAAAAATTGGACATGTGTATTTCCTGTATTTCAGATATTTTTGCAAAATGGAATGCATTCATCGCTACTCCAATCTTAGAAGACGCACTTCAATCTGAAATCGCTGTTAAGTTTTCAAACTAACATGGCGGTGTGTACTGTCTCTGATTTATCACTGTGTTCATCAGACCTATTTCGACATCTGGCTCTCGGGATTCCACACCCTGTCAGGCGCATCATCGATTTATCGCTTTAGTGTTATGAAAGATTGTCTACTAAATTCCTTAGGTATGTGCTTGCTGTTGATAAATGCGCTTCACAATATGCGTTCCTTGTTCCACAATATATTGCGCAATAACCTTCTTACTTAAATTACACTCGGTGAGCGCACGCTCATTTTCAATAGATAGCATCAGGTCCGATAAGACAGAAAGAGGAGCGAGTATTCTGTAGGCTATCGGCACTTTGCACTGCCGCCTCTCAGATGGGACGCATCTTCATTGACTACACACAAGCCGCTTACTGGTATTTGATTTAAACCATTGTGCTTAGTCTGATGCGTTATTCGTCCGTGCCTGCGAGACAAGTCACTGAAAAAAAAAAGCGCTCCGTGAATCGCACGTCACGCTTCTCGTGTTTACTAATAAGCTTCCCAATATTTCTGCCTTGTCATACCTCTCACAATTTCTCCTCCCAAAAAGCACACTACGTCTCGTGCTTCAGAGAGATTCAGCCGGTTCAACGAAAGGAGTGACTGCGTTTTGATCAGAGGAAGCCCTCAAGATATGCGTTCCAAATATTAGACGCCGCAGAAGGGACAGCACTCAGCCGTACAAACATATAGGCAGAAAATAGAACTCTTGCATATGTTTGGCCAGAGTGCTCCGTAAGAAAAAAAAACTGCTTTCGTTCTAATTTTTTTTCTCCCATACCCTAGAGAATTATCGCACCTATGACTGTAAACGCCGCTTATTTGGCAAGAATCTGCTCCTTATGTTGTTTATGCCTAGTCAATGAAACGAGTGCATCGCCATTTCTTCCATAGCAACAGTTCTCTTTCTTCGCGTATTCACACCTGCTCTCAGTAGCGGAAACCTAAAGTTCACTGCATAACTATGGCCACGGAGGCAAAGAGTACCTTAAAATACAGATGGTTTGCGCACCTCTCGAACAGAGAGGAATACCGCTTTTCGTCTTTTTCGTTATATACCTCCGGCGCGCCGTGGTTGCGTAGTGTCTGTGACGTTGCCTGCTAAAAACGAGGCCGCGGCAACTAATCCCGGCCGCGCCGCCCGCATTTCGATGGGGGTGCAATGCAGAAACGCCGTTAAAGAACCCCAGGTGGTGAAAATTATTCCGCATTCCCACACTACGGCGTGCTTCCGTATCGTATCGTAGTTTTGGCGAGTAATACCTCGAAGTTTAATTAAATTTATTTTGTTATCTCTCAGAAAACGCATGAGATATCGCCCACATGTGCCTGTTTTTTTAACTGCGAGATGATCAGATGTTCTGATTTCGAGTACCAGCTGTTCATGGGTACCCGCCACGGTGTCTTATCGGCTATGCTATTGCGTTGCTGAGCACGAAGTCGCGGGATCAAATCCCGGCCGCAGCGGCCGCATTTCGATGCAGGCGAAATACAAAAAAAAAGCCCGTGTACTGCGCATTGGGGAAAGTTAATGATCCCCTGGTAGTCAAAATTAATCCGGAGTCCCCCACTACGGCGTGCCCCATAATCAAATCGTAGTTTTGGAAAGTAAAACCACAGAATTCAGTTCAGCTGTTTATGGGAACCGTGAAGTAGGGTTGACCTTAGTGTTTGGAGGGCTGCCTTCGGACCACAGAGCACGGCCCATCGGTTACGTGGGTACCTTAGGATGGGTAGCCACCATGCGGGCTTCAGCCGAACTGATTTCCCTCTTCATGCATGTAGTGAACAGCGGCTCTGAGAGCCGCATATTAGGATGTCGTCGATGTTTCGCAGGAGAACTTGAACCTCATTCATGTTGATCTTGATGGGATGACGACTGCACCGGACGAGCTGTTTGTAGTGAGCGAGTCATCTCTAGATATGCAAGCGCACAATCACGTAAGCACACGTAAATGTTGTTATGTAACCTGTTTCCGGTAGCTGCGGCCGCCGTTCGATGGGAGCGAAATGCAAAACCACTAGTGTACCGTGCATTGGGCGCACGTTAAATAACCCCAGCTGGTCAAAATTAATCCGGAGCGCCCCACTACGGCGAGCCTCATCATATCTTGGTTTTGACCCGTAAAACACGCGATACTTATTAATTTTATTCTATTGAGCTAATAAAGGTGCAGAACATTGATATGTATTGCAAGAGAGACACATCTTCGACGAAAAAAAAAGTGTATTTTGCGGCCGTTACCTATCGTAGCAAAGAGCGCATGAATGTGCATAAATATATGCTCCATATCTATGCTAAAGTAAATGAGGATGCCAAAGCAAAGGATGAACCCGAAAGGTGGTATTGACGGAAAACTTCCGATGTCAGAGCTTCTATTTAAGGCACGCGCAGCCGAAGCGTCAGAGGGAACAATTTTCATCACATGTGACCAGCCGATTTTCAGCGTTGCATAAAAACGAAAACTTCGTTACTCGTCATCACTATCTTTATATTCGCTATTCGGGCACATTCTACTGTTTTCTGGCCATCTGCTACGCGAACGATGCTAACATTCCTTGTGAGAAAAAGAGGGTTGGGGGTGGGAGGGCGGGGACTGAACTTGATTGGTGGCAAGTTCCCGACTGGACGACCTGCAACTTCCTGTGATTGTTTTCTGCGAACTATTCAAGAACACACGAGTCTCTGATTAGCGTCGCAACCATCTGTTTCCATCCCCACTGGGATTTTTTTTTCTTGCTGAGTGGCGAGCAAGAATATATAAGGAAACAAACGGATGACTAAGATTGCGTACGCTGGAAATGATTAGGAAGCCGTCGTCGACAGAGCGGTGTAAACAAACGTATGGCAGCGACGAACCCATATTCGCAAGGTGTGCGGTACTGATTGGAAAAGTTTCATTTTTCGTTCCGAGCGAGGAACCCAACGATACTACATCACTATGGAGGCCGCGAGTTCATCGCCGAGTCTGAAGGTTAAGGCTTGTTATTCATCATTCAACATGATCATCGCAAACCCCTGAAGAACGTAGCAGCACCAGCATTTGCGGCTTTCTTGTTTGTGTGGCATGCTGCAAAAGTAAATTGGTGGCGTGATTTTGTCGCATTGCATTGCTGCCGCTGCACAGACTTTTTTCTGCCTATTAAGTCTATGAGCATGTGCGGGAATATTTACAGGTGCAATTCCTTTTCCTTTTAGTTGAACTATAAGTCGGTTTATATTAAACAGTGGTTTTATATTGAATATGAATAAACGCAGGTTTTTTGCGCGAAAACGACATTGAAATAATTTTGTGGACTGTGTTGCATTCATGCCGTCCCCGTTTCCAAGTCGTTCCTGCGCTAAAAACCTCGTTCATCCAATGCCATAATGGACAACAAATGTACTAATTCATTGCTGCTAGTACTTATATTAAGCAGGAATGCATACATGTATGTGATGCCATTTTGCTAATTTTCGTACAGACATGCTTTGCGTCAAAACCTTCGAAAAAAGAGAATAAGAAACTCCCTTTTCTTGCAGCCGCCCTTGCAGTATTGTTTCCAATCGTTCGTAATCGTTCGTTTCTTTCTCGAACTTCGTAACAAGTCATATCTTAAATAACAGCGAGCTTTTTGGGTATTTTTTATCGCTTCATTTTTTTTTTGTTTTTGTTTTTCTCGAATATTCTCTAAGGTTGATAGCGCGCAGCTGCCATTTGGAGTCACCTACAGTTGGTGACAGCCTAGCAACAAAAAGGTCTAACACAAATCGCTGTCTATTACCCAATTTGCAAAGATGCAACAGCCATATAGGTTCGTTTATTCCCGTGACGTCAAGCTATTCTGCGTATTAAGAAAGACAATTTCTTCTGTGCAGATCTATTTCTGTGCCGCTGGTTTTACAATGGAACGTGAACGTCTAGGCAAATTTTGTGGGTGATCCCGATGTCAGTCAAGAAAATATTTTAGTTTGGAACAAAGATCTTTTATTCTCCCAGCATATACATCAGCAAAGTAAGGTCATTAAGCTGTGAGCGGACTGCAGCTGGCATGGCTCTCTTCCAGGGGTGAAAGTTTTCGTGGGTGGAGCTTGTATGGAATTACCTAAGAATATATATAAGTTTACATGATTCCTGGCGCGAGTAATGATGTATAATTACCGAAGTTACGATTTTCGCTGCGTATTTTTGTTGACTATTATAAGGCAAATGTAAGAAATGACGAGTTGGAACTTGTGTCGTGCTCGAGGGATGTCTATTTAGCAAATACACTGTGTCTCATACAATTTTCAAGATATTAGCTTCTTAAATGTACAAAACAAGTTTATTTTTTCCGTTGTTTTGTTTCCTTTTTTTCTCCCTCGGCCTCCCAGTGTTGAGTAGCCAAACCAGGTGCAACGTAACTAAGTTATCTGCCGCTCATTTCTATTTTTTTTCTATTCTCTTTCTGATACCACAGTGCGAGCTATGGCCGACCGCAAAACGCAGTACAGGCTCACTGGCCGGTATTGCCCATAGCAACACCATATCCCGTCGCTCCTCAATATTGCCAAATAAGTAGCTACAAAATAGGAAACAAGTCTGTGGATCCCTGCCTTCACGTTTGTAACAACACACAGAGACTGAACGGTTGAACATGGAGGCAAAAGTCTGCTTACCATGTCATAAGCTATTAGCTCAGTCGAGAGTAATACCGGGAAATCAGACAACGGCGAGCCAGAAAACATAAATGGTCGAACTATGCAGTAGAACTTACATAGGTTGCTTTCATAAGTATTTTACAAAAATAACTGCCCGCTCAAAAGTCTGTAGAATTATATCAAATGTGAAACACATTTTCTGCAGCGAAATGCTTGAAAGATTGCTTTCAAGGCCCCTCACAGCATCTGGTAAATTGCCGCAATAACTTCCGAACCGTCACTACGCACCTGCATCCACAAGAGTTTTCTCCGATTGCATTTTTCTTGGTTTTTCTTGACAGTTCACTCGCCAAAATCAGGCGCAAGCTGCGTTATTCTAATTTAGCTAACGGATATTTATGGCAAGAATGCCATTTTGGCAATGCTGTACTTTGTGACTGTCATCTAGGAATACGTACCTTCTAACATGTAAGCAACTTAGAAATAAAGAGTTGATTGTTTTCCAAAAATTAGGATTCTAATCTTGCATACTTCCTCAAATTAAACAAATATAACCGTCAACTTGGCAACTCTTCTGCAAAATACTCAGAAACATTATTACATTTTCCCAGTAACTAGGTAAATGTCTGCAAAATTCCAATATAGTAAAGTCAAGGCCGTCCTGGCATATTGCTTGTCTGTGAATTGGCGCGCTCGCTAAACACACGACATATCTCAGCAGTTTCTATGTTTGCTGTGTGATTTCGATATGCTGTGCCTAAACGAAACCCTAGGGCAAGACTTTAATAAATGTAAACTGTGCTAAATCCTTCGAACTCACTGTCGATTTCCATTTCCGAGAAATGAGCTCTATTTCCACGCTCATTCTTTTGCTTGCCACTAGGTCGAAATAACCAGGAACGTGCGAAAGCTTCCCTCAAATGTTCCCGAAAAGGCCATTTGGAACTTGTACTTTATTCGCCTTTAACCATTGCACGATCGAATGTCACCGGTAAGTTAATGTAAGCCTAAGGACATGAGTGAATTTAATAACAAATTCCAGGAGTTGAGCAGGAACGTGCGGTTACTGATTATCTGCACTGCATGGAGGTCATAATATTACGAAAAGAACTGGGGTGGCTATACGAGAAGGGGGAGCTTCATAGCAATCTCTGGTGTATATTGGTAATCGCTCGCAATATTACGCCTCAAGTTCCACAGGCTATACCGTGCACTACTCGCATTGCTCAATGCTGATGCTATGTTTCAGCAAAGCGCGTTTCATCACAAGCAGCATTGGTTATTTTTCTATTTGAATGTTCGCGCCACACTAATTCCAGACACGCATTCGCTACAGAATAAGTTTATATTCCTTAAAACCAAAGATCTCAAATGCATATTTCAAGTCCAAAGAGAAAACACCAACCATATTCCGTAGAGCGAGCGGTAGTACTAGCCAAGGTGTCGAACCGAAATAAAGTACCGGTTTGGTTCCGGTTCAGCGCGCTGCAATTTCGTTCCAGTTCAATCGAGCTGTTCATAGAAATGAAAATTTCTAACGCTTCTGGTTCTACGAGCTGGTTCGTAACACTGAACGAGTCCGCAAACCGATTCGACGCAGCGTATTTGATCCTTCCCCATGACGATATTCTGCATAGTACTATCGACTTGTCTGCATTGCGCATGCTCAAGTTTCCTCAAGAGGAGGCCGTATTTTATGAACGAATTGCACAGATACGGGAAATTTTCACGTGGGTATTAAAAACAGGGGTAATTAGGGAGAAGGCCCGGGTCAGCGTTAGGTTTGCGTAGCTTCCACGCTCGTAACTTTCACAGCAGGGAAGCCAGGTAATTTCAGTTGTGCTTTGGTTTTTTTTACTACAGGACTTGTGGCAAGCGAACTGTGGCATGTGAGCTATGGTGTCAACGGCCGTGGACCGTAGTGGCTACCGCATGCTAACCATGGGAGCTGCATGGCCGGAGGCGTGCATAATTATCAGTGATGTGGTTGTAAGAATGTATCTTGGAGCTTAATTCGCGATACTTATTAGGAGTTACTAGAAGATAAAATCAGTAGGAAAGGAAATCCGATAAAATGAAATGTCCATACTATTTTTCCTATGTAGAATATGGTTAAGCAAAACACCTTGCCCGACAACTGCATAGTCTCAGCCTGCGCTTTTAGTACTATAGCAACGAAAGTAATAAAAGGCCTCAAATGTCTGCGCTCAAATACCATATGCAGGCTTTAACAAGGCGAAGTGGCTTTTCGGATAAAACCGTCTGAGTGCGTGCTATACGCGCTACTCGAAAAGAGCGAGCTTTTAGAAAAGCTCGAAAAGAGCGAGCTGCTCCTGGAGACACTTCCAGAAAAGCGCTGTCTTCTAAATGGCAGAGGACTGCGGTAATATGTAGTGCATTTTTTTTATATCAAGTGGAAAATGCGTTATAATATGAATCTCAGCCAGAGAATAATTTTTATATACCCCTGCTTGACTGGTTTCTCAAGTGACTAGCATGATGAATTGTTATTTTTCAACCTCAACCGTGTTCTTAAAAAAACGTTTCTGACAGCGATGTCCTAACGTGCAATAAATTTGATAGCGCAATACCGTGTCGTAACGCAAGTACAATGCAATTATAAAGCTCTCCAGTGTTCGTACTTCGAATCGGGCAATTGCAATACAGCAGACTTAGACGGTTGTACGTCTACTAATTCAGTACTTTTCATTGCGTCGAATGATGTTAATAAGCGAATAATTATGCCCAGTGCACATACTGAGTGAAGAAATAATTTTGCACTTCTGAACAGGCCGAATCAGAGAATGCTGATAGGTGTGAGGCGTAAGTGCCTTGATTTTAGGTACCCCAAAATTCTGCCGACGTGCCCTGAATACATGAAACAGTGCAGTGATCACATGGGTTGCTGGGTACATGCCCTGTGACGCATGTCGGGATCAAAGAGGTTCCGTGAGAGCGGCACATACACAGCACTACATGCCTAATGCGTCAAGTTAGGCATCAGAGATGTTCACAGAAGAACGGCGCATGGCCAAGTGAAAAAAAAAATTGAAAACTTGCCGCTCAATATGTTCACGTAAGAGTGACACACACACAGTTAGACATAGCCAGTGACCTCCGTTTTTCCAGCGGTTTGTTTCGAGCCTTGTACCCTCAGACACGTAAGCCTGATGCTGTACCAATTAGACTGTACCCATTAGGCGATTTCAAATAAGTGAACTAGTGCCAATGGACAACGTCCACTATTTCTTCGTGCACGCACATTATTCTGTTCAAATGTGCTCTAAGATTATCATGCTTGAACCCAACGTTCCGGTGGAAGTTGACCTGGGGCGTATTATGAAAACAGTACGCCAAGGAAGAAAACGAATCTGTGCTTTTGTTCATTCCGCATACAAAGCAATGTCTATCGCGTGCCGACCGCGCCTCGTTCACCTGGGCTTCCGAATCTCGCCGGTAAGCTGTCTGGCCGCGCCGCGCATCGCGCACTGTATTACTTCAGAAAATAAAGTTGCTGTTGCAGTGAGCAATTCATTTGTTAGCTCACTCGAGTCGTCGAGGTACCCTTGCACAGGCACCACTCGAGACCTAAAAGTGCGCATATAATTTCAACGCGTCGCATGCGTCTGGTTGACCCTGGCATATTCACGGCCACTGTCACCAAGGCGTTTTATTTAGTACTCCATTTTAACGGTCCTTCTGGCCAAGTTATTATACAGCTCTTTATTTTGTGAAGCTTGATGCCCGGGCACCAGGTAACAATGCATCAAAAATCGTGCCACGAAATCTTTAGGAGCACGAATGCTAACAACACGTGCTTTCATGGAGTTTGGGTAACTATCTGCATTTGCGTGTATACACTGGTGCGGCACACCGCATGGCACACGGAGACACCTCTGATTTTTGTCACCTGAGTGACACCCTAATCGAGTTCAAGGCTATACATACAACTATAACACGTTGCACGCATGTGATGCATCGACAATGTTCACACTTGACTCGCCTCCTATTTCGACAGAGAGCAGAGCTGTGAAAGCGCCTGTAGGCCCGTCACCGCTCATGATTGGGGCTGTATCGAAGCAGGAAGCTTAGTGACAATGCGCAAAGAAGTTTCCCAATCGCAAAAACTCGTTGAGACCTCTCAGTAAAACGCGAGAGCTTGCCACTTGTCGTGCACAGCACGTTTGCTGTGCAGCCTCCAGCACCCTCCCCCGTACCAGCATGGCGCCGGACGATAGACGGCGTTGCGATGGCAAAATGGCGGCGCCCTCGATAAAAAAGTGTAAAGTCAAGCTTGGTGGTGTCACTTGTTCCGGCAGCGGCACTCTGACTGCATCGTACATGTCCTGTAGCATGTGGTGAATTTGACGCGATGACGCTGACGCTTCTGTTCATGGGCAGGACAGCAGTGGCAATATCTTGGAAGGGCCAGGAAATCGATGCGGTTGCATTTATTCGTCGGTTCAGCTCAGCAAAAGATCCTGTGCAAAAAAAAGGCTTCGGCATCATGCCAAAGCTCTGCCATACCCACTTTTCTGTTATGATAATCTCTCCTATATATATTCAACACACTTGTGCCAGAAGGTGGATCAAAACGTACTTATTTAGTTGAGTGGTCCGCATAACACTCAATGCTTTCAGAAGTACGGTGCTGTTATGTACTTGGAATGACGGCAATTCACTGCTTATGGTGCTTTTTTCTACGCGACAGTTGCTTTCTTTCGTCTCGTGGTTCGCAGGCATCCACAGCTAGAGCTCTGATGCTATTGCTTTTTTTTTTACGTAACCTTTCGAGCTCTTCATGCGTGACCCTTGGAGTCTCCGTTTCTGCTGCATGCTTCTCTACCCACTGCTTTTTGAAAATATTGCTCTAATACCCGTTCTGCGCACTGCGTGTCTTCTGCAGCCAGGCACAACTGGATTACATGGTCTCTTCACGTGCTTTAACTTCCGGGAAAATGTTGCTCTCCTCCAGTGGTTTCGATTTTTCTTTTAGAAAACATCGTTGTTGAATTTTGTATGTGGTGATAAAATATACAGCTTTTTCTTCTTTTAAACTTATTAAAAGATATATATGTATTTTGATAGAAAGGTAACAGTTACCATGACTATACACTTGGAGCTACTTCAGCGCCTCCACGGTTTCTTTAACGCGCAATATCGGCATGTTCTATAAAGTAACCTGCCCGCAATGGTTTCATTTTTTATCGTCTATATGCTTTTTGTCAAAGACCGTGAAGAACAAATTTTGATTGCGAACGAAGCCGAACTTCGGGGAAGTATTTATTGATCCGAGCAATCCAGAACTTTCTTAGCACCTTATCGCTATGAGTAATGCCGTTTTCTTGGAGTTATAATTTCTTCTGGCTTGCGGAGATGCCTGAAAATGTCTCTGCGTCGTATTTTTTAATCAAACTTCAATGTAGACTGAAAATGCAAATGTTTGAGCAGGGATAGCACGTTTGACGTGCCTTTCCAGAAAAGGCTGCGTCTTACCAAGTTCTACTTTAACTTTCAAATCAGAAATGCTGGCTTTCTAACGGGAAAAGCAGCATAAACGGACGATGGGATGAAACTGCAGTTTGCGTTGGCTCCCGAGTCTTTTGGACTAGGTGATGTGCTCAGACAAAAACAGCTCGATGAGGTTATTTCGTGTGGCTTATTTGTCCATGCTAGACGGCTCTTGAGCATTTGATCGTTCTCCCGGCCTCGCCCTATTCCTCATAGCAACAAACTATTTGCTGCGTTCGAGAAAATCGTGGAGAATTCGTGGAATCTCGTGCAAGCGTAATACCAGCAACGAAAGCAACATCAGTCTTACGGCAACAAGACCAGTGGCTTGTACCCAAATGGTTGGTATGGCACCCGCGTGCAACAATAACTATTCCAAGAACTTGTAAACCAATCGCCCGTCCAAATGACCGTGAGGTCGTTCCGATGACAAAAACTGGTCCCATTCATCGCTTGTGCGATGCTTTCACTGTTTATTCTTTGCTCCTCTCAAAGCACATTCTTGCTTTCCTTCTTATTGGTCACTGTTCTCCATATCCAAAGGGACAAACGCCAACAATAGATGCGGTTCTTCCCGTTCTTGAGGTGGCGGAAGGAGACTGCCACATGCCAATATTTAACAATGTCGCGGCGTCTACCAAGTGATTGACAATGAGTGAACGCGTCACCTAACGCAGTCACAAATTGTGCAACTGCATTGTTATTTATAATGAAAAGAAAATACGTGCATATTGCGAAAGAGCTGTTGCCAAGCTATACTTCCTTATTACTCGATTTAGTCATTTGTTTGTTGTGTAGTTATTTGTTAACTCATTTACCTTCAAATACTCGAGCCTCGTTACGGTCGGTAGAGAGTGAACACAAGGAGAAAACTAGTGTCGTGGACCGACGAAGCAGCATACATTAACTTTGAACTTGCGTTCTTACACAATTGGATCGAAGTGCCTCAAATAATTCAACAGTGGCACCTCAAGAAGATAACCGGGCACCGCGCTCAAAACGTTCGACAACTTGCAAAAAAAGCATGTTTGAAGATCTTAGTGCACGCAAAGAAACCTTTGAGGTAGTGGCACCTTGAGGCTAAACCACAAAGTATAGAAAACACGAGGTTACCATCCACAGGTACACAAGATAGGTGACGAATAGAGTGAATTATCTTTATAAATTAATTGTGCTGCCTATAGCGCCAATTAGACCTCATTGAGGAAAGTCACGTTGGTTTAAGGCACAAGATTGTGACCGTAGAGACGACAAATCGAATAAACCGCTTATTTCTGTGCAGATTCAATGTTGTCAATATCACAACGCTGATAAGGGCTGCGTACACGAAGGAGAGAAAGAGATATGAACAGAAAAGTGAAAAGGCAGGGAGTTAATTCAGACGCATGTCCGGTTTGCTACCCTGCACTGGGAGAGAGTGGATGTAGGAACGTAAAAAAAGAAAAAAAGAAAGCACAGTTTCTAGCATATTTGAAGTCTATAAACGGGCGCAGATGCTTGTCGAGTGAAGACGTTGCAGTTACCCTTTCCTTGCATTCTGTGCCATTGACGCGCACGGCCATGGTGTACGGAACATAATTCCTATAGATGGCTTAGAATCCAGCAAGAATAATGCTGTCCGTAGATGTTCACACGCGACGTCATACAGGTTACAAATGCACGAAACGTGTACGATACTTTCTGTTCCACATGAGTTACCATTCCTAGGAGGAACGAGCGCGCCTTTGTAAATGCCAGCACGAGCCTGAGGCGGAATAACTATGTCGGCTCAGTGCGGGAAACTTTGAAAGTACTTGTACCTATTGGGATAGATCAAGTGTATGTAGATCAACTGCATTAGAGATTTCTAGGCTATGTGAAATCAGAGCAATTCACCATCACGCTCTCGACAAAGGGCATGAAATTATAATTCAGAGGGTACCTGGACATACTCGCATTGCTACTAATGACTTCGCCTGCAAGACTGCCCTGTCCACCCATGCAGAAGCTCAACCAATTCTAGCCCTCCTATCAAGAACTGACGCCGCAAGAAGGCTTCATTTTGTTGCTAAAGCAGCAAAGTTCGGGTACAAATTTTGTCCTTCTCCGAACCTCCCACGCACGAATGAAGTGTACTCTGAAACTGGGCAAATTAATTATTTACACGGTAACAATTTAGTGTTCTCCGCAGTGTTGGATAAACTTTGCCTTAGGTAACTTAATTTTTTTAGCGTTTTCAGCATAATGTGATCAATACGCTGACGCTATTGAATTATGTGTCCTACTCTTTACTGCACTAGCGGCGCTCCCGCTATCCTTCGCCGAAGGCGACTTTATCGCCACCACGGCCATGTATGTTTCAGCGCTTGAATGATTTATCTACTCTCTTGGATTCCTCAATAAATACAATGGAACGTATGATTAATTATTCACAGACACATAAACATTCCGAAATTGAAAAGCTGAAGCACTCGGCCACGTTCAAAACAGACACACAATATTTTCCAGCATCATAAACAACCAAAAGAAGAACATGGACTGAACTGTGCGTGAAACAATCTCTTCAATAAATGTTAGAAAAGTGGACCCAGTACGGGTTATCTATTGCTATCTAAACAATTCGCCGCTACGTCCAGACCTCACTCATGCTTTGGCTTTCAAGACCAGGTTCGCTAATTCTTTCTCCTGCACAGACTGCAATGAAGTAGGCGACACAGAACGCTGCATATGGCATTAATAATGCTTCATGGCAGAGAGGAAGGGCTTATTTGTACAGCGAAAACGAAGATTTTCGTAAGCGTCTGCATACGATCCATTGCTCCCGCAATACCTGTGCGTATATTGAGAACGGGGACATCTCGTCGAAATCTGGAGTTTTCCCTCGACTCTGACATATACAAGCACAGTGGAATTGGAATTTGTGTTCTCTTGCCCTGAAGGCGGTCAACATATCTTTGTAATTTTTTAAGAATGACTGGTTTGTGCGAACGCCTTCGACAGCGTGGTGCACTTCGCCTATGTGCACCCATTCGCGGAATTTATCTCTCTTTTTGTTGCCATTCCCTTGTTCTCTTCGTTTGTCTCATCGCTGCCATGTCTAGTTCCTTTCTCTCTGTGTTGACAACGAAGTTTAGGTGGTTGAATTACTGCCATCGACTGACCGGCTAACAACGTTTGAAGCCACGATATCACACCCCCACCATAACACCACTACCCCTTGTAGACAACTGGCATTAAAGCCGAATGCCACATATCGAGTACGCGAAGGCTAGCGGGCCTAATGAATGAGAAAATGTGACCGGGTAGCTTGGTGCAACATGCGAACGATCGGGCGTCTCGGAGGAACATAACACGCCAGGAAACACTGCCAGCTTTGAACTGTCAAAAACACTCTTTTTCTTGTCTTCAATAATTGGGTGTCATATACAGTGTTCAGAGAACCATGCAGCTATGGTCAGCGTTGCGATCTTGGCAGACGCCATCTACTTTGACTCACTTTGCTCTAGGCTTAAAATGGAGTCTAAAACCCGTGAACATTATCACCGTAGCGACTGTACGTGTTCCGTTAAAGGTTAAAGACTTATCACTACGATGGCAAGTATGGATAACGGAACCAGAAGAACCAACACTCCATCGTGGCAGTAGAAGAGTGGTGGTCTTGCGATCTGTCCAACCCATTCGCTCTGCAACACGCCTGACACCTTCCAGCACCATCCAAAAGTCTTTCTTTTATACCACGCTCAACCTTTTGTAATTAATACGGAACGAGAAAAATACTGAGTAGAAAGCGCGCAAAAACAAAAGTTCTTTTGGAGGTTTTTGTTTTATTCGTTTCGTTGGTTTTGCCACCAGATATAATACTAGGGGAAGTCAAAAAGTAAAGGGACTTTTGCAATTTCTCGCACTAGGGTTTGGTAACCCTGCTGGTATCCAGCGCTGAATTAGTGTCGTCTGGAACACTTCTATAGAACGTGTCAATCTTATTCCCGCGTTAGTGTTAGAGTGTAGCAGACCGTTAAACATAGGAGCACCATTGTCGATGTGCACCAAGGAGAAAATGAGGGCATTGATTCGCTTTTTGTTTGCGGAATGTGTTAAACGTGCGGAAATTATTCGTCGAATCCAAGCGCCCTATGGCGACAGTTGCTTATCGCGAAGCAAGATCTACCAATAGATAGAGCGTTTCAAACGGGGAAGAACTTCTTTATGTGACGAGGAATGATCGGGCAGGCCATCGACGTCAACGATTGATGAAAGTCGTTGAGGGTATGGTGATAGAAAACAGGCGAATCACAGTGGACGAAATCACCAATACTTTAGGTATCAGTCATGGTTCAGCGTATTCCATCGTACATGACAGGCTAAATTTTCGGAAAGTGTGTGCAAGGTGGGTCCCGAAATAATTGTGAGCACAGCATAAGGCACAAAGGTTGGACATCTCACGTAAACATTTGACCCGTTATCGTAGCGAGGGAGATGGTTTTTTAAAGCAAATTGTTACTGTAGATGAAACTTGGGTACATAATCACAAACCGGAAAGTAAGGCTGGGAGCATGGTTTGGAAAGACTCATCATCACCAGAACTGAAGTAATTTAGACGTCAACCATCAGCTGGTAAGATTATGTTAACACTATTCTATAACATGGAAGGTGTTGTAGCCGTTCATTTCACCCCAAGAGGCAATACTGTGAACAGAGAGAACTATTGTGATGTGTTGCGAACTAAACTTAAACCTGCACTCAGATCCAAACGTCGCGGAAACTACGAAATGATGTCATCCTGCAGCAAGATAACGTTCGGATTGCCGAAACTTAAAGGAGTTGGGATTCGAATTGCTGGAACACCTGCCATACAGTCCAGACCTGGCTCCATGCAATTTTCACATGTTTCGACCATTGAAGGAAGCGCACGGGAAATAAGATTTGCAACCGATGCAGCAATCATCGAGGCGGTGCAAAATTGGTTACAGGTGCAACCAAAAACCTTTTTTCCGACGGAATAAAAAAACTTGTGATACGTTGGGCAAAGTGCGTTGAAATGCAGGGAGGTTATGTAGAAAAATAATCTATGTTTCAGTTTTCTATCATTGGAATAAATGTACCTTTTCTCAAAAGTCCCTTCACTTTTTTGACCTCCCCTCGTATTTCGTAGACAGAAAATGAGGGCGGCCTAACTTCATCGAAGATTCATAACTTCAACAACGATTGAATATGATACAAAAAATGTGTCTGTCCCCTACTTTGATGTCGTTTTCTCGACGCAATAGCCGAGCTACAACTAAGTTGTTTCGGTGATAATTTTGTTATTTACCCTTTCAAATGCATGTTGTATTCTATAGTTTCGCAATGAATTCAACACAGCATAATAAAGTCAACAAGTGAAATACTACATACACGTCCTATGCGTACATAATTTATATTACAGAGTATCACTACTCTGTCACATGTTGTCTCTTTGCGACATTATAAAAAATGATAGATTTTTATTTCAATAATGTTTTAGGCTCTGAGCTTGTTTCCTCAGAAAACAGCGAGATTTCAAGGGAAAACCGCTATAATTTCAAGAGAGATTTCAAGGGAAAACGCACACGTTCACACCAAACGCTAAGATCTTGTATAGTTGGCTTTCTGTGTCGTGGTTAACTGTGCGCTACTGTCATGGCTACATCATTTCCTGTTGCAGAATTCGATATAACTGCACAAATGCCACCACGGTCCGTGTGGTAGGCAAACCGCCGCACAAGTTACCAAGCACTCCACAGCTGCACAGTAGTTAGAGGATGCAGCTCTAAATGGCACATTTTCACATCGGCATGAATTTCGTATGCGAATAGCGAGGCTGTACAAATTTTTGCTTCTCTTTGCCCTACAATGAATGTAACAGTAATGATAATGACGCGGCAAAATGACGGCGACACGGTGAAGACGATGACGGGAGTGTCGTCGTCGGACAAACGGACGCGAAAAAAAGGAGTTGTAAGCTGTGAACCATTGCTGTTTTCATAAATCTCGCAGTTCCGCCAGAAGGGCAACGTATTAACAGTGATGGCAGGGCTTGGCATAGCGCTTGAACTCCTCGGAATGTGTTCTAACTATACGAGGGTGTTACATGGTGACACGACGTAGTATAGAAGGCTACTGTTGCTGGGCAGAAGAAACAACACCCTGGCCACTACCAGGCGTCTCACGACGCTAGCGTAAGCTGGCGGGATCAGGAGAGCCGCCAAGAGCGTTGCAGCTATCGTACAACGGCGCTGCAACAGATGAGACCGACGGAAAACCGTCGGCATTAGTCAATGCCCAGTGAAATGTAAGATAACGTTAGCTTGACGTTTACTGTCCGCTGAGCTGAGGGCAGAACGCTGGCCTGGATCTGCACTGAACACATTTATCGAGCGGAGTGTTAGCATTGCGTGCACATTGCTTAGTCGTTCGTTTCGTCAAACACATTCTGAGTCTGTCGAAACCCTCTAAACCTCCACGTGTGGGTTATGCATGCGCAGTTATTGCAGGACAGCGTGGCATCGGCGCCAAGGGTGGTTGAAGACGAAACAGCTCAAAAAGACGAGGACGAAAAGAAGACAGGTACAACAGATAGGCGCTAACTTCCAAATAATTTTTTGGAAGAAACAAGGTTAGTATACATGAAAAAAGTAATTGCACTACCATGACGTGTTGAACTACCTATCGCATCAAAACGGCAATCTCCTCGTCGGCAAGTGTCATTGACGGGTAGCTAATGCACATGTCCTCGGCCCTCGCAACGTTAAAAGCTTCTAATATCTCCCTTTCTAGTCTATCTCCGGAACGTGCCAGAAACTTCGTGTCACAAAGGTTCGGAAGGCATTTGTGACGTTTACAATGTTCAGCCAAATGACCCCTCGCATTGTTTACAATGCGGAGGGTTTGCAAGTGTTCACCCACCACCCCCCGAAATGGTGGTGGGCTAACTTTCCTCATCTGTGCGTAGAATTGATAAAACACGTAATTAAAGGAAGTTGAATTCAGGCATACGTGTTCACACGTATACATAACTACTATTTCTCGGGGAAAACAAGCCATTTGGGTTAGCGTTTTCTTCTTTCACACTAGACTATTGAATTTTGCTTTTGCAGAATTTGCAGGTTCTATATAGTCGATGCTCGTGGTCACATGCTGCCGAACTACAGCCAGCGGATGCGTGATAGCGCGAAAGGAACGCGTAGTCTATTGCGGACCTTTCTTCTCTGTGGGCCCTGCAGCATGCACATCTTTCTCCCGATGAAGCCCTTTTCTCCCAACTTCCCTTTTTTTTTGTCTGGCTCATGTTTATGTAGCGTTAGATAAGAATACTGCATGCTTGGATTACTTGATGTAGTATTATGTGAAATCGTTGCGAAAACACAGAGACATAGATGGCAGGCTATCTGAAAGAAATGTCAGACATCGGGCAACTTGGTAATTTCCATGGTCAAACTTGCACAGCGAGCAGTAACCACCGACTCCCTGGGGACGAGACAAGTGCTAATATTTAATAGGACGTCATACGTAAAACCTACATCACAAAAGTACTGCTTGGTCCAAGGCCAAATAACAACCACAGCACTTACCGCAGCGTAAAATATGCAGACAACGTAGGTGATGAATGACTCACAAATTCCTGCAGGTTACTTGTTTTCTTTTATTTCAGTGCAGTATTAGATGCAGTTGCCAAACACCGGTTTTCCCTCGATATATATATATATATATATATATATATATATGCACCTTGTGATGTGCCTCATGCACAACATGTTCTGAGCATAAATAAATTACTGTGATGAAACTTTACTTAGGAGTTAGTGTTTCTGCTCGCCTTATTCATTGTGTGTTCGTGTTTTCTGCGGCGAATGCAAAGCTGGCTAGCTGTTTAACAACCACAATTTAGTTTAATTTCAGCGGCTCTTTGATATGCCAAATAGTCACCACCAAAACGACGTGGCGTTGGGTTTTTGTTGGTCTTCAGAAATAAACATGTGCCATCTGTAGCGCTGTGCTCGGACTGTCGCATTTTTAGTGGCCTTCTTCATGTCTCCTTTTGCATCCTGGGTAGCCTTTCTTATTAACTTCAACTGCAGCGATTTGCACACCAGACTTCCAGCGTCTTTGCTGACTGCTAGGCCAATATTTGAAGGTACCCACTGAAACACGATGGTAAATGCGACCTCCTGTAATTATTTAACACTAAGTAATGAACGCAGAATGCACATATCAAGCGGAAATATTAAGCCACTTCCACTCGTTCTACTGCCTGAATCTTGTAAGATTTAAGCAAATAACAGAGCTGATGCCGCTCTCTTATACAGCATCACTGTAGAGGGTCAGCGAAGACTTCCATTCGTTCTACTGCATCAATCTTGTAATATTGAAGCACTTAACAGAGCTGATGCCGCTCTCCCTATACAGCGTCAGTACAGGGTCAGCGGAGGCAACAGTTTGGCGACGTAGGGCAAGACTCGGTCCATCACCGTCTTGTGTGCAATGTCAAGCTCGTGGTGACATTTAACGTTATACGTATTAAAATATCCTGCATTTGAAACAATACGTAAGGTATTCGTAGACGAACTCAAGTGCAAGACGGCACCAACTAAAATGTGATATTCTGGTGTGCCATGACATTCTGCATTTAGGAAAGATGTGCTTCGGCTCCTCCTTAAGTTCCTTCGTGATACAGGGTCGGAAAGTGAGTGGTGAGCAGTGTGGGTCGTCGTAATTTGAAAAAAACGTGCCAGGTATTGAGCTCCCTATCAGCGCTATTGTTTTTTTTATGTACATTGTGCTTGCGAAGTGTTTGCGACCATATTGCGTTTGGTAGGTGGCGTTCTGGCGGAGCAGTTGCCGGCCGCGTTTCCCAGGCTAGGAGCGCCTGCACGAACCGACACTCCGCCTTCTGTCCTCTTTGTGGTGTCTCTTCCTCGCATAGCATGATTATTTTTTAATTATCACCATTTTACTAGTGTCCTTTTATTAAACCGTTCTATTTTTACTTTGCCAGAGTGCTTTTTAGGGGAACTCTAACCCTCTATACGAAAGACCAACGATGCTCTTGTACATGTCTTTCAAAGAACGTTCGTTGTATGTTAGAAGCACAGGATGCGAGGCGGTGATGTCGATTGCAAAGTTTTAAACGTTTCTTCTAAATGTTTAGAGTGAGACATAGAAAGGTAACTTTCCGAGAAATTTTTCCGAACCCTACAAGCACAAGCTCCGATCTTCGTCCACTTCCCTATGTCACACGAATCTACGCTCCAAGGACCTATCACGTACTTAAAGAGCGTCTCAATAATGCTGCCTCCCCATCTTTTTCACAAATGTACTTAAAGAAAGCTTAGGGTGCCTATATGGATGGTCTCGTCGTCTTTTATAGTTCCTCCAGCCACACTGCGGCATAGGCATTGTACACCTAACGGGATGTCATTATCCGGTGACAATGTCCGGCGTTACACAATTCTGAGACCGTTATCATGAGTTCTCGCTGGGCACGGGTGTCTCTTCGCGGTCTGAGCTGTTTAATGAATGTTTTCGGCAAAGGTGCTGCGTAGGCACGATGGCTCGGCCCCAAAACGACGACCTTATTTTCTTGAACCGAACTGCGCGAACTACGCATGACATAATCCGCGTGCGCGTGGTCCATAAAACATGGCCGCACTCACCATCGCCCCCATGGCCATTATCCGCTACCGCCAGTTATGTTGTACTTACCAAGGCGGTCGTTGGGCTTGTAACGGTCAACCAAAAGGCGCTTAAATCACACTGACGCATGGAGCGGGTGGCGCTCGTACAACCGGAACCTATCCACGATGTTTTTCATAAATACTTCATTTCATGCGTAAACTTGTGCTACACTCGAGAGCGTAGAAAGATTCTCGATATTGAGGGAGCGCATTACACTGCAATCAATAACAAAAATTTTGTCAGTTCGATGAAGGCGACCAGCCGTGGTGGCTTATGGCTATGTTGTGGCACTTATAAGCATGATGTCGCGGGTCCGAGTACCTACTGCTGAAACCTCTTATCGATGGGGGTAAAATGCGAAACGACTCGTGTGTCGTGCATTGTGTTGCACGTTAAGTAACGCCAGGTGGTCAATATTATTCAGAGTCTCCCACAATGACATCCTATTATTCAGAGAGTGGTTTTGGCACGTAAAGCCCCCTGATTTAATTTACATAATTTAGGTTATGTGATCGCATGACCGATAACCGGAGCGCACACTCGAGGTCATGCGGAATCTGCTGTGCGCGACACTATAAAAACGGCAACTTATGCGCATCTGCGCTGCACATTTCGGTTGCGGTAAATAATTACAGGAACTTCTCCTATCCACAGTGGTTACTGTTACTTCGGGTCACCTTATCGGCATTCCCGGCAGCGTGAGAAGCTGGAAAATCCCGGAGGCAATTTCCAGTTACTCACAGTTATTGAAGAATACAACATATAAACAGCTGTTTTCAGTGTTACATACATACGTGTGAATACGTGCACCTCTAGCATTAATTGAAATGCGAATTGAAAATAGCCAAAAAGGGACCCTGCTCTGCTGAAATACATGGAAGTTCAACGTGTAACCGCTTTGCAGCCGGTTTCAGAACACGGAGATGTCCCAAGGGCAGGTTTCAGAGTTTTAACTAAGCCACTATTAAAAACGTAGGCGAACCTTCAAGCACAACAACGTATTCAAGCCGTTTTCGATTTGTTCCCGTTTAAATTCCCGCTGATAGCACATCTGTCCTTTTTTTTCTTTATTTCTTTGCCGATATGTTACCCAATCGAGTACTTATTCACGATTTATGCAAGCATATGGAAATGAGAGGCCTAAGTCCGCAGTGCGGTTATCAACCCAATTTTAAAGCACCATTGTTTCCAGCAACCACGCAATTTCGGTAAGGCTTAGAGAAACAAACTGCGGACCAAACTGCTTTCCGCTCACGTAGTGCTCAAACCGATGCCTAACGAAATGCTGTTTACCGCGGAGACATCTCACCACGCCGCCGTCTAGCGCCTCGTTCGAAATGTTCTCCCCACGAACGTACTTCAGCCATAAAACAAGATATACCAAAAAGAAGAGAGAGAGAAATTGAACGAAGCGTACGATCGAAAGTCCCCGCCGATATCTCGTAGTTCATTTTTCGTCGCCCTTTCGTTCGTCGCAGTTTCCTAATCCTCTCTGAACGTGCCTGGAATGAGCCGGCGCGACATGCGTTGTCAAAATGCTGTAGCGTCTGGTCTGTGTGGTTACACCTAACCACGCGTTTGCCATGCTTATACTTACTCAAACGGTGCGCTACCACACCAGACTAAGCAATACACTATACTTTGTTCCCGACGTGTACGCGGCGCTTTCGAAGCTTGCGGGCGCGAAAACGGCAGTACGGCGTGAATATTTTACGTGCAGGATCGAGCTGAAATCACGTTTACTCCGAGGTCTTGCAGTGATCCTGAAATATATGGTATGTGTCCACGGGGAAGAAGTTACAAGCCATGATATAAGCCGAACTATATGGAATAAGCTTAATTATGGAAGTAAACAGTTGGTATAGTAGCTTTCGTCCTCATCTGAATTCTATGTCTGCGTCCCAATTATTTCGCGCTATGTTCTACCAGTCAGCGAGTTATAAGCCACAAAGTTCAAGCACTATATCGTACAGGAATACGAGTATATATATAATATTATTTCGGGCTTTCATCTTTGTAGTGGAGTTCTGCTCAATGAGAAGGAAAAACATCAACGTAGGTACCAAAAATGGCGCAGCAGACTGGAAATCGCACCGAAAATGCCGGAAAAATTATAAATTCTAATGACGTACTTTCTTAGGTACAAAACATAACTTTTTATTGTTTTCTCCGGTTGGCTAGGTGAAGAACAGCCGGCTGGTGGCAACCACTTTGATTACAAGCTGCAATAGCGTGCTTTCGTAAGTCGAGTTGGAAAAAGTCGGAGATAACACGTCATTTCGGCACTCAGTCGCTTCCTCAATGGCGCCCAACTTTAAGCAAAAAAGAGAAAACTTCCAATATTAACATCAAAGCGTGACTTTCGAGGATTCTCAGTAAATTACTCATAGCTACGCTTACGTTTAAATCTTAAACTCAATGGTGCAGGGCCAACGGTGTTCTAGACCTTCAAATCATACTTTTGCAGTGTCATTCTAATATAGAAATTATTACCAATAGAATAATATAGAAATAGCGACCAATAAATGGCTTAATGGCGCAGTAACCAATATTTCAATCCCGTTGGCCTGATTGGAATGAAGGGCGAGGGAGCCGTAAATCGTGGCGTTTTTAAAGGAACACTAAACAATAAAAAACCATGATACGTTTAAACCAGTTCACGTTTCAAACCGACATTTCTGTCTCACTTAGGCGAAGTAAGCGCTTAGCGTTAAGGCGGGCAAGGACGTGAACGCGACCAAGGCGAGCGCTGACTTTCATCTGAAGTGTGATTTTTAGATTCGGCGAATTTATGCAGCACATCGACAACAACAACCCTTGTGACATTTCTAATGGCAAGAAGGTAACTAAGTAATAAAAGAAAAAGAACACTAAGGAAGGAAGGCAAGAGTGGAGAAGGAAAGGCAGGGAGGTTAACCAGTTCAGCACAACCGGTTTGCTACCCTACACATGGGAGCGGGATGAGGGGGAATGAAAGATGGGGAGGAGAGAGAGAGAGCGCGCACAGCACAGCACACACATCGTCAGTCACAGTCCGTCACTCTTGCGTGGTACCTGACATCACTGTCACAGCCGCTTGTCCAAGCCCGTTGCTTCGGTTTTTTAAAAGAACACTAAACATCATATGAATGATTATGGTCTTCTACCACGTCAACTGATTTTCTCCGATAGAGCCGGTTCTTTGTCGGAAAGGAGTGTGAATGGATACCTGATGCATTCACCGAGAAGACCCGTGATTGTTCGCATTCAATTTCAGGAGCGGATTACATGATTCAAACGAACCGATATTTTCTTTGGTACTTGTCCTGTTTATTTATTTCAGCTATGGTATTAACTTCTTATGTAATCATAAAATCAAAACTTGCGTTAACTACCAAAACGCTTGCCACGAGCAACCACAGTTCTACTGCTGACAGAAACGGCTGCCAATTTTTTATTCGACTAGGAAATCAAAGTTCTTGCTTTAATGGTCTTACCTACATCTTTCAGGTGATCTCGTAGATAACGGTATTGAGTAACAAGATTGAAAAAAGTGGCATTATTTTGTCAAATCAGCTAAATACAGACTACCCAATCTGATCAAAAGCCCACTGCCCAAACATGGTGCGGTGACGAAGCGCCCTGATAAATTTGTCACATTGACAAACAAGCAATAGCCAAAACGCAACTCAGGAGCCATTCTCTATGCTAACGAATAAACTCTTTCCGAAATGCACAACACGATAGGCACTAAACAAAGTATGCTATAGACCATTGTATATGCTCTAAGCACAGACTACTTTTGTTCGAAGAAACGCCCAGCATGTATTCCGGCATTCACTGTCGCTGAGATACGACACAATAACTTGAATACTGCCACTTGGTGCACCTGTAATTGCTTACAGCGTCTTATCGGTTAATTGCTTTTAAAGTGAAGCTTTCATCGCCTACCATCGCATGGTATGTCCTGGGTTGGTCGGCGGTCTGGTGGTCGGTCGCTGGTCGGGTTCTCGCCGAGTAGGCTCAACGTCACGTTGAAAAAAAAAAGACGCATCATCATCCTGCACCGGCATTCGAACCTTGACCCACCAGTTCAGTAGTCCAAAGCGCTAATCAATGGGCCGCAGGCACACGTATATTAGTCTCATGCCAACACCACCTAGCTCTTCAAGACGGTCGTCACGTGTTGATTATGATGGTGATTTTTATAGTATCGGCACATACCCACAACAAGAGATTGGTGAGTATAAGCGGCTGGTACATATTGTGACAACGCCAATTATCTCTTTGAGATGATCGCCTGGTTTTGATGATTATGATTTCCACAGTCACGATGAAGGATCGGCCAAGAAGCGTGTACGCGTGTTGGTTGTGATGGTGTGGATACTATGCTGCATACCCGCAACGGGCGATTGGCCAAGAAGCGGCGGGTATATTACTATATATATATATATATATATATATATATATATATATATATAAGATGAAACGCAGAAATTTATCCAATATAAGATTGGTCGCATTACGTAGCTCGGTGAGCGAGAACACATGCACGCGCCGGTTTCCGTTAGGCCAAAAATGTTACTGAATCGGCAAATTTAAAGTATTACATACCCGTTTCATTCAAGCTTCGCTTTAGATTCCAATCTGGGCGTTGTCTGCACAATTTCTTTTTTCGCGGAACTTCACTAATTCTTTCGTATATAGAGGACATTGTATACTTGTAATTCTTTTCCACTAAACATACTTGCTTTTGCTGTATCATAAATTTTCTCATAAGCATCCTCAACCTTCCTATAACACAAGGCCTACAAAGTTCAAGTGCTCTCTGCTGCATCCGTCTCATGTTGCATTTTTATACGTAAGCGCATATGTACTTCCTTGAAAATTGCGTTATCAGTTAGCTACAATGCTTATCGAACACGTGAGAAGTGGTGTGTAAAGTGTACGTGATGAAAATCTATGTAATATAATTTTACAAATGCCATTTGGCGAATACTTAGCGAACCAAAACAATGTAAAGCATTTAGTGATCTTGTTAAATAATTTGTGCAGCATTTTCATATGGGCGGACTTCCCTACATAGCAGGGCAACATTGAGCCGGATTCTCTGAAGAAAGTGTTCGAAAAATTCTTTTCCTCACGTGGCTCTCCTAGGGCCATATTATGAAAAGGTGTCCGGATAGCAAAGTGTGAGAAATAACAAAAAAATGCGTCAGACGTTTTCCTTGTTGAGCCCACGAGATTAATCCAAGGAGATCCAGATAGGCTCCCTTGACTCCCTTGACAGGTGTCAATTAGGAAGTGTCCGAACACTCCGGTGGTGTCGGGGAAAATTAGGGAAAAAAGAAGGGTTGTCTTCTTTGATCATCATTTTTCTTGTTTTTTTGGAAGTACCATGTACATGCCAGAAGTGACGGCTGAATTATAACTGTGGGTATTTACTTTGTCTACTTTTTTTCATGGTATTCTTTTCGAAGTTCATATAATTTTTTCTTTGCCTACTACACTGAGCAAAGAAAGAAAAGAACTGAGATAGAGGAAAACAGGCACATGGTGTGATGGAGCAGTAAGGTTTATTTAT
This sequence comes from Dermacentor silvarum, assembly GCF_013339745.2. Taxonomy (NCBI): domain Eukaryota; kingdom Metazoa; phylum Arthropoda; class Arachnida; order Ixodida; family Ixodidae; genus Dermacentor; species Dermacentor silvarum. The sequence goes on from NC_051163.1 coordinate 74,902,510, forward strand.
TTATTTAAAATACCTTAGGGGTCTTTTTTGGAGGCATTGGGTAAGGTGAGCTGGTAGAATAAAATATGAACGCGAAACTAAAATTAACGCACATACAACAAATTTATATAAGAATACCAACATCAATAAAAACAGGCAAAATTAAATGCTTAAATTCACACTTTTCGTGTCCGAGCGCAATACAATATATAAAAGCTATCTGAAGATGAATGTTTGAAAAATATGGTAACTAAGTTAATATGGAAACAGACAAAAAAAATCAGATACTGTGCGCATAGCTGTTTCATGTTCAGCAATGTAAATGAACATTGAAGAGACATCAAAAGAAGTACGAATCAAACGTACTGATCTATATCATTTCATTATGTGCGTGGTTGCATGCAGGCGAATTTTTTTTTCATTATCCGATTCGGTGACGATGAAACCTGGGAGGTCATTCATAAGGCGAATGGCGCGCGGGAGCGCTGACGAATTTAAAGTGAACGTCGTGCCGCGGATGCCCATGAAGCATAGATGATTATGTAATCTGCGTGATGTGCAAGATAGGCTAGACAGAAATGAAGTAGAAGTCTTAGCACTCTAAACGTATTTGTGAAACAAGCACAAAAGTGCGATGTCAAGTCCTGTGTGAAAAAATGTCCAAGTGCTGTGTGAAAAAATTTCACACAGGACTTGAACGTGGTGTGCTTCGCTGGCCGGCGGGAACTGTCGTCAGTGTTGACACGTGCACGGATGACATCACGGTAACTCATCGGCAGCCTACCGGCAAGACAGCCTACTTAAAGTGGCATCAGCGAGTTTAGCTGTTCATTTGGCCACAGTAGTTGCGGCTGTGCAGACGGTGTAATGACCTGTATCTGCATTTCACGCAGGTTTGTGCTTGACAGTCTATTTAAGTTTGTGTTTCTTTTGTTCTGCTGCACCCACTGCTCCCCTTTGGGATACTGTGTGATTGCGTGATGCCTAGTAGAGCAAAGCTGACAAGATGGTCGAGGCACTTCGTCATGAAGTCAGAACTATGCGCGAAAGCATGAACAGATATAACGAGCTGTATTAATCCGCCAAGACTAGCAACGATAGTCTTGCCAATGAAAACGAGGCCTTAAAACAGATAAGTTGCTTGTTCAACGCGTGTCTTCTCTCGGAGAGTATTCGCGTACCAATAACATAGAAATTGGGGGTGTGCCGCGCACGGAGGGCGAAAGTAGCCTTGCGGTCGTGCAGGCTATCGGTGAGCAGATCGGCTGCCCTAGTGCAGCCACTGACATTGATACTGCACATCGCGTCCCTTCTAAACAACTAACATAAGTGGCCGCTTCTGCTCGAGGTCAAAGAAGGCCGATCTATCAGGCAGGGTTAGAAAAGCATGACTTGCCACTGAATCAATCGGGATCACAGAGAGCATACCTAGATCAATATATGTCAATGATGATTTAACACCAGAAAACAAACGACTGTTCGCCAAGCCACTTGCATAGAAGAAAGAAAAAGGCTGCAAGTTCTTTTGGACGGACAGCTGCACAATCAAGGCAAGAAAAACAGACAACAATCGTGTTTTCCCGATCTCTGGAATGAATGATCTTAAAGTTTTTATGTAGTCCTTTCCTACAAGCATATCGCGTTCTGTTATTCTTTTTATCATAACTATCAGTATGTTTTCTTTTCAACGGGTTAAAGCTTTACTGCGTGAAAGGTCATCAGCATTATCATTGATCTGTTTTAACATACGCAGCCTTTGCAAACATCGTGATGACCTTCTTACTTCTCTTTCTACAATTAATCACTCGTTTACATTTATCTGCTTAACAGAAACTTGGCTTTTACAGAGTGATGAAAACTCTGGCCCCTCGGGAAAGGCAACACACCCCTTTAGCCTCGGCTTCACGTAGACGGCACCCCCGGACTGACCCACCCGGGGGAAATCGGTAGTTGCCTTTTCCTGTCTCTCTCTCCAATCTTCGTCTTTCTCTCTCGCCTTTTCATCTTTCCTGTCTTCTACTATCTTCTATATTACTTCCGATCTTCTTGGCAGCGAGGCTTAACCCTGTGTGAGTGGCCGACCTAGGTTATCTCATATTCGGTTATAGTGGTGACGTACGGCTGGCGTGCGCAGCACTTGTTTTTTATAAGACCTGTGGCGTCCCCTTGTTGGGCTCCACGGTGGGCGGCTGGCGTTGCTGCCGAAAAATCCATATATCCTTATGGCTTGTTCCTTCCCATCACTCCCTGATCGCCGTCTGAAACGAGGGCGCACCGAAGACGTGTTCCAGTTCTTTGGACATCAAAAACAAAACTTTCCACGATTCCATGTAATTCACTCGGAAAAAGCAGGAAAACAAGTACGAACAATCTCCCCTTTTCTAGTCTCTAAATCCCTTACTGATGCTCTTGGACCAGGTTATAAGGCATCGAGGATGGCCAGTGGTGATCTCCTCTTGGAGCTCCATGATCAGAAGCAATATGAAAAGCTGCCTAATCCAGTGTCCTTTGGGGACATCCAAGTAACTGTAACCCCGCACCGCACCATGAACACCACCCGTGGCGTTGTCTCAGACGACGATTTGTTGGAACTCACTGAAGCTGAACTCTTGGAGGGCTTCAGTGAACAGAATGTTATCAACGTTAAGCGAATTAAGATGAGGCGTGACGGAAAAGAAATCCAGACCAAGCACCTGATACTTACTTTCAATTCAAGTGTTCTGCCCGAGTCCATCGAGGCCGGGTACATCAAACTTCGTGTGAGGCCATACGTGCCAAATCCTCTGAGATGTTTTAAGTGCCAGCGATTTGGGCACAGTTTACAGAACTGCCGAGGGCGGCAAACTTGTGCGAAATGCAGTAATCATGGACACACCTCTGAATGCTGTGAAAACTCTCTTCACTGTGCGAACTGCAATGGGGAGCATGCCGCGTACTCGCGGTCCTGCCCATGCTGGAAGAAAGAAAAGGAAATTGTTACAATTAAAGTAAAACAAAACATTTCCTTTAAAGAGGCACGTCGGCAGGTATCCTACCTACCAAAAACCAGCTTCGCCGAAGTGTTGCGTCAGGGGGCTGCACCACAACGGCCTTCGGCGGCTGCCTGGCACACGCGTAGTGAGCCAGCGGTGACGCCATCCGCCCCCTTGGCGGGTGCAGCCAGTACTGCTCCGCCATCCAAAGAGGGCCCATCAACCTCCGGGCTGGTGGGCTCCAAGGCCCCGTCTTTCGAGGCGAGGCTTTCAAGGCAACCACATCGCTCGAAAGAGCGCGTGTCCAGCGCCTCGCAAGAGGCCATGGACACAACACCGAGCGTGAGGACGCAGTCAGCGCCTAAGGAGCGGCGCGATTCCATCGACCGCTTCAAAAAAGAAAAATCTCGTGTCACGGCGCCTGGAAAGGGCCCGTGAGCTAACTTTATATTCTTGAACACACAGCATAAAATCTATCAAAATGAACACACAAATCCTACAATGGAATGTGAGAGGACTTCTCCGTAATCTCGATGATATCACAGAACTCCTCCATAAATATACGCCAAAAGTGCTGTGTGTTCAGGAAACACATCTAAAACCTACACAAACAAACTTCCTCAGGCAATATGCTATCTTCCGTAAAGACCGTGACGTTGCTGTTGCCTCCTCTGGAGGTGTAGCAATAATTGTGGATAAATCTGTTGCTTGCCAGAATCTCTCTCTTCAGACACCACTAGAGGCGGTGTCTGTGCGAGCGATACTTTTCAGCAAGTTGGTAACAATCTGTTGTATTTACGTACCGCCACACTATAAACTCGGCAAAACGGAATTTTACGCGCTAATTGACCAGCTCCCGGAACCATACATAATTGCCGGTGATTTTAATGCCCACAGCGCTCTGTGGGGAGACTCCCGGTGTGACGCCCGGGGTCGGCTTATAGAGAACTTTTTATTAACCTCTGGTGCGTGTCTCTTTAACAAAAAAGAGCCCACCTATTATAACCCCCACCATAATTCATTTTCTTCTATAGATCTAGTGATTGGCTCGGCTACCCTCCTTCCTTATATAGAATGGAATGTCATTAAGAATCCATTTAGCAGTGACCACTTCCCTGTGACGTTGACCTTGATAGAGGAACATGACAGTCTACCCCACGCCCCCCGTTGGAAAATAACATCAGCTAACTGAAAAGGTTTTAGAGAGTCCACCTACTTAACACAAGATTTTATCAACCATTTTAGTACTGATGTCGCAGTAGCGTATTTTACCGGTTTTATCCTCGACGCAGCTGAAAAATTCATTCCACAAACCAAAGGTTTCTCATGTAAAAGACGGGTTCCCTGGTGGAATGAGGAGTGCAGGCTGGCACGAAAGAAACAGAACAAAGCCTGGGGCGCACTGCGTCGCTCCCCGACTGCGGAAAATCTTATCGAATTTAAACTGGTAAAATCCCAGGGACGGCGTACGCGGCGACAGGCAAGGAGGGCTAGCTGGGAGAGGTTCCTCTGTGACATAACATCGTATACACCCAAGAGTCCAAAGTATGGAATGGCCTAGGAAAGCTAAAGGGGCAGGAAATCCACCCATTGCCTTTAGCTGACAACCAAGGGAATACCTCGGAAGACCAGGCCAACGCTCTGGGCGAGCACTTCGAGCCTGTGTCAAGCTCCATGCATTACTCAGAAGCATTCATAAAATACAAACAAGTAGCTGAACTTAAGTCACTGGATCGTAAATGCCGACCGAATGAACCACACAACCGTCCATTTAATATTGCCGAGCTGAGAGCTGCCTTGAGCGTATGCAGCAGCTCTACACCGGGAGCTGATAGAATCATGTATGAGATGATTAAAAACTTACACACTGACACGCAGATGACACTTCTGGGCCTTTTCAACGCTATCTGGGCTGCCGGATACATCCCATCCTCATGGAAGCAAGCTATTGTTATTCCAGTTTTGAAGCTAGGTAAAGACCCTTCCTTGGCGGCAAGTTACCGCCCGATAGCTCTCACAAGCTGCCTGTGTAAGCGTTTTGAAAAAATGATTAATCGCCGACTTATACATTTCCTTGAACTGAACAATATGATTGATCCCTATCAGTGTGGCTTCAGAGAAGGGCGGTCCACAACTGATCATCTTGTCCGAATTGAAGGACATATCCGTGATGCATATCTACACAAACAGTTTTTCTTGTCGACATTCCTTGATATGAAAAAGGCGTATGACACAACTTGGCGTTACGGAATTTTACGAGACTTGTTGGGAATGGGCATCCGTGGAAATATGCTAAACGTAATAGAAAGCTATTTGTCTAAACGTACCTTCCGTGTGAAAATCGGCAATGTTCTATCACGTGAATTCATACAGGAAACTGGTGTACCCCAAGGAGGTGTGCTCAGCTGCACACTGTTTATCGTGAAGATGAACACGCTTCGTGCCTCACTACCGCCAGCTATTTTTTATTCTGTCTACGTAGACGACATACAAATAGGTTTCAAATCCTGCAACGTCACAGTCTGTGAGAGACAAGTACAACAGGGCTTGAACAAAGTGTCCAAGTGGGCAGACGAAAATGGATTCAACGTAAACCCCCACAAAAGTTATTGTGTTCTTTTCACCAGGAAGAAAGGGCTTGTTGCAGATCCCACTATCGAAATGTATGGACAACGAATACCTGTCAACAAAGAGCACAAGTTCCTAGGCATCATACTTGATTCTAAACTTACTTTCATTCCACATATAAAATATCTCAAGGTGAAATGTCTAAAAACAATGAACTTACTAAAAATTTTATCTCACACATCCTGGGGTAGTGACAGGAAGTGTTTAATGAATCTTTACAAGAGTCTCATTTCATCACGATTGGACTACGGTAGCACGGTATATCCCTCTGCCGCCCCTAGTGCACTGAAGATGCTAGATCCCGTCCACCATCAAGGTATCCGCCTGGCCACTGGCGCTTTCAGAACAAGTCCCATTGAAAGTTTATACGTCGAATCAAATGAGTGGTCACTCCATCTGCAGAGAACATACAGCAGCCTCACATATTTCCTTAATGTTCGCTCTAATCATCAGCATCCATGTTTTAATACCGTTAACGATATGACGTGTGCTACACTTTTTGGTAATCGTCCCTCTATAAGACAGCCTTTCTCACTGCGTGTCAGGGAGCTTAGCGAAGAAATGGATATCCCACTCCACGAACATCGCTTAATGCCTTCAGCCAAGCGGTTACCACCTTGGGCGTGGCAGGTGGTAGCATGTGATATGTCCTTTGTAGAGGTTACAAAGCACGCTTCAGAGGTTGAAATCCGAATGCATTTCCTAGAATTACAGTCCAAGTACCCGTGCACGGAATTTTACACAGACGCTTCTAAATCACATGCCGGAGTATCTTATGCAGCCGTCGGCCCGTCCTTCTCGGAATCCGGCGTGCTTCACCAAGAAACAAGTATCTTTACGGCTGAGGCCTACGCAATATTGTCAGCTGTAAAGCATATAAAGAAATCAAAACTTCAAAAACTATTATATTTACAGACTCTCAAAGCGTCGTAAAAGCCTTGAAGTCACCCTGTAAACAGAAAAACCCTGTTCTCATTGAGCTCTATTCTGTTCTTTGTAGAGCATACTCAACTAACCAACATGTCATTATATGCTGGGTGCCTGGGCATCGAGGCATCGAGGGCAATGTTCTTGCCGACCAAATGGCCACATCAGTCACAACACCCGCTATCAACCCTACAGCTGCTGTTCCTGCAACAGATTTGAAACCTTTCTTGCGAAAGAAACTGCGAAGCCACTGGCAACGCTTGTGGGACGCAGAAACAAGTAATAAGCTTCATTTGATTAAGCCACAGTTAGGTTACTGGCCCTCCGTAAAAAAACACGACGAATTGATGTCCTATTCTGTCGCCTCAGAATAGGACACACCTACGGCACCCACAATTTTCTATTGAATGGTCATGATCCTCCAACCTGCGGTAGATGTGGCGACAGGCTCACCGTCCTCCCCGTCCTCCTGGAGTGTCGGGAAGCCGAAAGAGAAAGAAAGAAACACTTTCCTCTAGCATATCGCTCTTGTGTACCTCTGCATCCCGCCATGTTTCTTGGTAAAGAACCGCTCTTTAACACCAAAGCAGTCCTCGCATACTTGAAAGATGTTGTGCTACATGTTATTAGCCCAGTAAGTTCGTAGCGCATCCTCTCTCAAGAGGATGTTGCTGTGATAGTTTTTTTATAGCACATGCCTACAGGCTCTTGTGTCTCAAGGGCTCTGTTTAGGCACTTGTGCTTCTGGCCAATTCTTGCATCTGTAATATTTTTTTTTTCTAAGTCAAATCATTCTTTCGCAATGTATATTCATGTCTATAGCACACATCATTAGTCATTGCCATAATCTTATTACGTATAGATTTTACGCTCTTTACAGCGACTGTTTTAGGCCCCTTTACAGCCATGCCACATCTAATGTTCATGTAATTGACTATTCATATACCACTAACAAGTCATTACCATCGTCTTGGCGCTCTTTGGCCACATCTGGCCCTTGCGCCAATAAACCACAATAATCATCAAATCCTTCATTGAGTACCCCTTGTCTTCTGAGTGTTCGTGTTGTTTAGTACCACATCATTGTTTCTTTAACGACGCACTGACCATAGTTATAGGGACATTCATTCTCTGTTCTCAACTAGAGCTGCTTTTCACGTATCACAATGCTAAACGGCAGAAGAAAACCAAACAACCCACCAAATGCATCGACGTGTGCATCTTTTCTCCTCGATCCTGTCCGTATGAAAGTTCCACCCCGAAATCTTTTGCCAAGCAACTGTTACTATTAAAAGTACATGGGTGGTCTCTTTCTCGTAAAGGGGAACTAAGCGGAAGACATTTGAAGGCCTGTCACCGCTAAAGTCAAGTCTCTTCAACTTTGAGTAAACAGTGGCAACGGTTCCCAGCGCCGGCAGTACTAGAAACACACAGGCTCGGCACGTGAATGCGCGAAACAAAGCCTGGTTTTGTTCCGATTTGTAGAGATATCAACGCCCAGTGCTGCTTTGGTTCCAACGCTTGACATTTGAAGCGAGGAGACTACACAAACTGTTCTGTTTTGGTGTAAATGAATTCCTGCCGGAGTGACGTTGAGTTTGATGGCGGTAGTTAGAACAACCTTGCGTTTCTTTTACCACAGTTCTTAAGAGGAGCTCAACAGTTTCTCACGGTGTTGTCTTCCTTTCATCATTGCCATGCACTCTAGAGAGAAGAATTTGGGAGCCACAGTAGGGCTGTATTTCATATCTAATCCTTTCGGGCTCCTCTTCCTTATTCATCACTCTATTTTTACTCCCCTTTCCTCGCCCCCTGCATAGACTAGCGAGCAGGAGTACACGGCAACCTCTCTTCCTTTCTTGCAAATAAAATATATGTCTGTACTTGAAAGTTTTTTAATAGTTTAATGGTTTATGTATAGTTGCTAATGGCCCTCATTTGCGTCGTCCTATATAGTGCTCGTGTCGACTTGTGCAACTCTCATCGCAGTCATTAATTCCTTCACCAACCCTGTCGGTTCAGCTGTCACTATCGTCCGTCAAACTTAAAGTTGTCCTGCGTCGGACGCCGACCTTCAGTTTTATTCGATGCCGCACTGGGAATACCCGTGCATTGCGATTTGGTAGCTGTAAGAGACCCGTTATCTCAATTATCAGGCATTCAAGCTCAACAGGCCCTACATACGATTTATCTTTTGAAGAAGAAGAATGTACTAACACCTGATAACACGGTGTTGCTGCGAAAAAAAAGTATTTTACATTTCATACTTTCATCGCAAGGTGATAAGTGCACTATATGTTATGGGCAGCCGACAGTCAATGGGAATGGTGAAGTCGCGTGCCATGGTATACGGATCGATGCACTAAGTTACGATAAAATGAGTGGAAGTGCTGAATGCAGCTCAGCTTAGAGAGCTTTTACATTAAAATTGAATTGAAATGCAGAACTCGACTCAACAATGAAGTCCGTTCTCAAAGCGCCTTGAACACAAAAACGAATCGAAAAACTTTGAAATCCAATAACGCGTCATATATGATGCAAATCCGTTTTACTTGCTTTTCTCCGCTAGAGAAAAAAAAACAAGATCAGGACTCTTCTAATAAAGTAAAGTAGTAGTGCGTAAGTTCCCTCACCCTACTGTAGCCAGTTTTCGAGATGCTTTTATGCACTGCATATTCGGTCGCCGTCTCTGATGTCGTGGGTGGTTTCTAGTTTCATAGTACCCGTGTTAGAGCAATTCGTTTACCGGCCTTGCGGCAAGTGCTACTACGGAATTTTATGCCGCCCTTTTGATAAGGCGAATTCGAACGAAAATATAATACATGTATATTACTTCGTTGGAGCCCGCCATGATTTTTCTAAAATTCTTTAGGCATTGTTTATCTTCTGTTATGTTCACACAATTTTTCTTTCTACCGAAGGTGAATTCTTTTCGATAACCGCCCCTATTTCGCTTTAACTGATGACAACAGTAGCGTTCCCGCGTTATAGTGCAGCATTGCTTTAATGAGGAATGTGGGACGTGTAATCATAAAGTTGATAAAATGTGAAGTTACTCCCCCCATGCTTTAACGCACTCTCTGCAGAAGATACGCTCTGAATATACAATAAATCTTCTTCGCGGCTGAGGATTGACTGTTTCTTTACACACGACGAAACCAGCATACATTTGATGTTACTAATGACACATGTTTGTACTTGGACGTGTCTGCAAAGTGTTGTCTTATTTTATCCCTATGTTTCCTTTTAACATTGAAAGTGCTACTTGAACTGTTCCAGCATGCGAAGACCTTCGGTGGATTATGACCTCCTTTTGTCTTCGCTTGCGGGCAAACCTTGTAAATGCCCTTCACCATCCCCCCCCCCAAAAAAAAATGAAATAAAATACTAAGTTGCATTATGACTCCCTGGAATTCCTTTAGGTGCACCTAACGCAAAGTACACAAGCGTTTTTACAATCTGCCTTGATAGGTATGAGCCCGCCGTGCTCGTGTTCAAACCCACGACCTCACGCGCAGAAGTGCAATGTCATAGCCATCTAGCTACCCCAGCGGGTATTTCATGCTGTCAACTGAATTCCTTGGGCCACCTTAAATGATCACAAGAAAGTAAAAATAAATTATCTAGATATTGTCTGCATGGTTGAAAGATGTCGGGGATAGTAGTAACCTCACCCAGAGCAATATTAAATAGAAAGCACAATATAACCGTCTGCGACAATGTTTCTAATCTACGCACCTGAGACACGTAAGAGGATTCCAGGCAATGCCAGAGAAAGCAGTGCAAATTTTTTTCCGTGGTCGCGAATCGAGCGAGGCAGGAGCCCGAGACATCTTCTTGCTTGTATGTGTTGTGCTCCTCATTTGAGGCAGAGGCATGCTGGGAATGTGCACCTGTGCTTTGTCGTTCCAGGGCTGCAGAAACTTCGTTAGCCTCACCGGTGATTCGATTTTCTTCTGCGCACCCACAGAAATATGGAACGGCTACGTCAGACAAAACCGGCGATGCGCTGACCCGTCCCGTTACAGTCTGCCCCTATTATGTCACGATACAGGTCAGCGGGTGTGCAGCAAGAGCGCCCGACGAAGACGAGCTCCCCCAAGTGCGGGCTCGATGGACTCAAAGGATAACTGATCGGTAGTGCGAATGCAAGTATCAGTGCGATTAGCGTTCTTAGGATACCTCACACACTCTTCGGTCTCCATCTGTTTGCTTGTCTATCTGTCCGCTTATCTTTCGGCATGTCTCTAACCGTTTCCCTGCCAACTTGAGTTTTTGGGTAGTCCATGGTTCGTTGCGTAGAGCGTTGGGCTTACAGGGCTGAGGGAAGTGGGTTGAAAACCAACCATCGGACCAGTTTCTATCACTCTATGCTTCTGGAATAACTGGAAATTCACTTGGGCATCCAGCGAAAAAATTCTCATGAGAAAGACAGAAAATTCGCGAGTATTGCACATAACATGCGCAGAAGATCTATCCCAAATTTCTTGGGCAATGATGTTTGATTTTTCAAGTATCTACCAAGCTTGGCATGAGTACGAAAACTTGTCAGTTGTTCATTGCAACATTCGAAGTGCGCGAAGAAACTTGGACCAATTCTGCGCTCATTTGTCGCGTCATTCATTTGTATACGACGTTATCGCTCTTACTGAAACTTGGTTGAAAGAAGGAGAATCTGCGCATATTCCAGGATACACATTATTATCGCTACCTAGGAAGAGCACTTCGCGAGGTGGGGGCGTTGCTCTGTTCCTAAAAAAAAGCATCGATTACCAGTGCATGACTAACCATTCTACTAGCCAACCTGAATGTGAAGCCTTGTTTGTGCATTTGAAATGTGGCGTTATACTCGGAGCGGTTTATCGCCCACCTAGCTCGCCTGTAGCAACATTCATTTCTACTATGGAAACTGTCTTAGACCCTTTGATAACCTACAACCGCCCACTGGTTATATGTGGTGATTTTAACGTCGATCTACTTAAAGATGAATACCCTGACTATGTATTGATGCTCCAGTCGTATAATTTAATTAACGTAATTATTGTCCCTACACGAATAAGTGATAACTGTTCCTCGCTTATTGATCATATTATTTGTGGAACTGATATGAGTGTTTTCGCCGGAGTGTATGACGTTACTATTGCAGATCACTGCCCAACTTTTATGTTTATGCCTAATGCAAATTTAGGACCTCCATGTCATAATAACTCAAAACGAGTTAAGCGGACAAACTACGCTGTAGTGCGCAAATTACTTGAGCGTACGGATTTTGAAGCCTTGTACCACAGCAATGTTCACACTGAATGGGAAAATTTTAGTTGCCATATAATTGATGCAATTAGCCAATCAACCCAAGAATACACAGGCCGAAGACACAAGGAAGCAATATGTCCTTGGGTGACGCGGGGCATACTGATTGTTATAAAGAAAACAGATACATACTTCACTAGATGAAAACAAAACAAAACAAATGAATACTATGAAAAGCAGTTTAAACACTTTAGAAACAAATCAGTCGGGATGCTAAGGAAAGCCAAGAAGCAGTATTACAGCGCTAAAATAGTCCAACAGAGCGGCGACATCAAGCAGGTATGGAAGCTAGAGCGTGAAGTTACGGGAATAGGCGTGAAAAAGCGCATTGCTCCGGATAAACCTACAACAAATACCGCGGATAACTTCAATGATTTTTTACCAATGTTGGTAACAACTTTCCTGTTCAATCTCAAGCAGATCCTCTACATTCTTGCCAAAACAAAATATTTGAGGAAGACTTTCAGCTTGCAAGCGTAACCACTGAGGAAATTAGGTCAGAAATATTAAAACTCCCATGCAATAAAGCCGTTGGTCATGATGGCATTACTACAAAAGTACTGAAGGCAAATGTAGACCTTCTTTCGGAGCCTCTTTCCCGCATCATGAATAACAGCCTGCAAAATGGAACTTACCCCAACATCCTAAAGATAGCGAGAGTAGTACCTATTTACAAATCCGGGGATCGAGAAAATCCGAGCAGTTACCGTCCCATCTCGGTGCTCAGCATTGTTAACACGCTTTTTGAAAAGGTAATTAGGTCCCATCTCTGCCGATTTCTGGGCTCAAACGACATAATCTGCCCTGAGCAACATGGTTTCATCACAAATAGGTCAACAACCACAGCTGTTTTTACTCTGGCACAGTTCGTCAACTCAGTACTTCATGATAACGAAATTGCCGTCAGCGTTTTCTTGTATATAAAAAAAGCATTCGATACTGTTTCGCATTCCATACTATTAAAGAAATTAGAATCTTATTATGGCTTCACCGAGAAGACACTTCAGCTTTTTTCTAGTTATCTGGCAGAAAGAAAACAATGCGTTCTGTTTGATCGTATATCTTCAGGATTTAGAAAAATAACATGTGGAATACCCCAGGGAACCGTTTTAGGTCCTATGTTGTTTTCACTATACATAAATGACCTACCATCTGCTCTTTCACGCAAAACCATAATGTACGCTGATGACACCGCATTGCTTTTTTGAGGTAACTCTCTGCGCACGCCAAAAAAAAGAAATCACGGCAGAGCTAGCACATATTTCCGCATGGTTCGCCCGCAACAAGCTCGCATTAAATGTAGCCAAAACTAAATATATTATATCTCATTCTAGAAGAAAAAACCTAGATTATAGTCATCTGGGCTTAGAAATTGACAACGCGCCCATCGAGCGCGTTTTCGCGTTTAAATACTTAGGGGTTCTAATAGATGAAAACCTGAATTGGAAAGATGAGGTCAATTACATATCCAGAAAGCTTGCTTTCGCATGCTTCACGCTCATTAAAGCCTAATGTTACTTTCCATATAACGTGCTTCGATCATTATACTTCTCTATATTTCACACTCAACTCAGTTATTGTAGCAAGATATGGGGCTTTACTTATCTAACGTATACAGAACCGATCAAACGATTGCAAAAACGCGCCTTAAGAATTATTACGGCATCGTCCTCTTCTTCCCCAAGCTCAGATTTGTTTTCATCTACTCGGATACTGCCTTTCACGTCTCAGCGAAAATATAAAACCGCGGTGCTGATAAATTCTATCATTAACACCAACTTTCCACTACCTGTGAGTACGTTTTCTACACCGACCCGTAACACAAGGCATGCAGGCAATGGCAACTTCAACCTTCCTACTTGTAGGAATGTATATGGCGAACGGTTAATACAATTCACTGGCGCTAAAATCTGGAACACAATTCCACTTGAAATTAAACTTGCCCGCAACTTTAAATTCACTTGTAAAATGCATTTTGTAAGTCTTTCATGTTCTTAACCAAAGTTAAGCTCACGTCCACACTTTTTTACGACTCATCTGGCATAATTATTTTTGTGCTAATTATTAATTATTAATTATTATTAATTATTAAATTGTGCTAATTATTTCGTGGTATCACTATCTTCTGTATTGTTACATTGTATGCCTTTAGTTCTTTATTACTTGTGTACTTAAAATATTTGCAGCAATGTAGCTTTTATTATCATGTGTATTTAATTAGATAAAATATACCTTAAAAGCCACCCTTTTATTGAATTTGTGTATAGATTCATAATCATATTAACTGCACCTCTGCTCCTGACATGTAAAAAAATTAACATGTAATAGATTGGACCACTAACTAGCCACATAGGCAAATGGTCCAAATACTTTTGTAACCATGTTTTTGTATTAAGTTGACTGAATAAACTGACTGACTGACTGATCACTCTATGCGACACTGGCTACGTGGCGTCTTTGAATGAACCTCTTTGGTGTCTGCATAGGTCACAGTATAAGTGCCACTGTGAATTCGCCATTGTACATGTCTCACTCTTCAATGAACATCTTTGACCTCAATTAGGGTCATTGGGTATGTACAGCTCTTGAATGACAAAAAAAGTCCTTTAAAATCTATCTTGGGCTAGGCAGAATCGAGCCAGCGACATATACATTCAGGCTGTGTGCCAATACTCGCCTAAGACGGCAACGTAGACGGCTAAACGGACAGCGGCCATGTTAAGTCTCGTTCCATTTCTCGCGAAGGCGTCAAAGTAGACAGCTTCGCGAAAACAGCATCGAAGTCAGAAACGGTGCAGGCTACTTTCCCGTCCAAACAAGATGGAGGCTGAGCAGAATGCTTAAAAAGCCGACAGGAAGATCGTCTGCGCACAGAAAACGTAGCTTTCCTACGCCCTTAATGTAAGTCACATCGTGTTTTACATAGGTGCGCAGGCGCAAGGACTTAGAATACAGAAATAATGTGTGCTTTTCTCAACTTTTTCTTGCCGCCGCGAAGATGGCGTCTCGTCTCAGAACCATACGTCATCCATACGGTTCGAAACTCATTCCACTACATGGGCTCAAAGCTGTCTCGGCTGTCTCCTTAGCTGTCCACGTAGACAGTCTCCGATGCTAGCCAGAATTGGAACACACCCTTCGACAATCTTGTCTCAAGATTCATGTGTGCAATTAGGGTGCGTAATGCGCGGACTTCACGGCAAAGCCGCTAGATGGGTCAGCGTGTCCAGAGTGAAGCTAGAAAGGGCGCGGCTGCGTGCACGCCTCCCACGTGACTCGTCTCTGTATTGGCAGGACGGCGTATCGCTTCATTGCTGCAGGGCTAATCGCGTTAACGTTAACGTTTCAGCAGCCAAAGTCTTAAGAGTCCTATTTCTGGGATAATAGTAGAACAAATGTCCTTGCTCGTTACGGTGTTCGATATCAGTCGAACACTGCAGCAAGCAACCAAGTGAAGCTAAACTGGTATGGAAAAGAAGGGTTGATAGTAAAGCGAGAACCCACCGCAGAGGCAATGGCGTTGTGTTGCTTAGCACGAGGTTGCGGGATAGATCGCGGCCACGGCGGCAGAATTCCAAAGGGGGGGCTGCTAGAAGCCCAATATTAAGCCGGCATTGGCGGCTCATTTTCAAATATGACAGTCGCTTTCATCTTGCACCAGCCGCGATGACTGGAAATAGCTACTGTGCTTTTCGGCTGAGTGCGTGGTCGCAGGTTCTCTTACTCGTCGCATTCTGTAGACTCGGAATGCAATAACGCTGGCATGCTCAACGTTGAGATTGAGAAACCCAGAGAGCTGAAACTGATCCAGTGGGGAAATTAAATTCACTTACCGTTCAAGGGGAGGCCCACTTATAGCCTCACGCTTAAAAGTGGGCATATTTAATGTTGGCGGTTACCATTTCACGCATGATGCTAGAAGGGCTGGCCGCCGCTTTTGTGCTTCCATGAATTTGGCACCATGCAAACCTAAAGTCGACGAACAAACACACGTAATATACCATTCGACTGTTGGCAACATGGATTTATGGTTTACATAAAGTTCCTTGTGCTCTTACAAGTTCGCTCGTTCTGTGACTAGGCGTTGGGTTGGCCTAAGTGAGTGCACTGAATGAAAAAATATGTCGTTAAACAAATACGTTGATAACTTTATGCGCATAACCTTTCGGAACGGCAATGCGCTGAAATGGATAATTCAGAATTGTTGGGGAAAATCCTTTACCGCTGTTTTTCTGTTAAGGAATTGGGATCGTAAAGCGTCCAATACCACCCATGCAACTCCGTTTTAGCTTTAACACAGGCTTCTTTTAAAATCCCTGAAAAACGTTCGAATATCCTACTTCTAGACGGGAAAGAGGTCGTCTGGTTATTTCTTGCTTGAGTTGCGTCTCGTCTTTTTTCTTGTAAGAATTTTTCGCTCCAGTCGAAGCACGCACAACTGCATGTGGATGAGCTTAATTAGGTTGCCTGACTTGAGGCTAAATCCCCAATCGCTGACTTTGCTGCAGTTTGAGGCTGCCTGCACTGCGCCTATATCACGGAAATGGTGGCGCTAATGAGAGTATTACGTACTGCCTAGGAATACACTTACCCTAACGTTACATTCCTCCTCCGCACATTGGTCTGTTGACAAAAGGCGATGTTATTGTACTGCCTCCCCTGGAGTCCTCTACTAGCGGGCACTCCATGAACGAAGTTGTTCTTTGTTTTCGAGTTGCTTCACGCGTCAGTGAACCTGCAACTGTAATTACTCCGCGTTGAGCACTTATTCTCACTCCTGAAAACCCTATAGTTCTCCCATTAGACCACTCATACTCACTTAATAAAGGCTATATTGAGGAAAACACATGCCAAGTTGGTAAGTTGCATCCCATATTCAGTTTCCTAGTGCATATTCACTACGCTAATACTGGCGGATCCTGCTCCTTCGTGAGGGCAGTCGTAGTTGTCAGCCACTTTTCTTGAGTGACTTCAAAAATTGTGTGCCGAAATCAAGAATTTCACCTCGGAAGCAAATGCAGCCGATTCCTGGAAAGCCGCGTCAGAACTCGGCCCTATTTTGGAAGCTGGGCGTGAACGTCGACGTATTAGGGACGCCTATAGGTGTCTCATACTTGTCTTTGTTCTTTGATCTTTCTGATCCTTTGATCTTTTGATGTCTTTGAACCTTCACTAGATATTGGAGTGACGCTTTCGTTGGTACAATAACGAGCAAACCAAAGCAAACATCGATAAAAAGTAAATATATGCGGTAGTACGTTCAAGCCAGAAATTAAAAAAGAGGAATAGTTCGGGACTAGTCGGTATGTCTTACATAGGGCCCCGTCCTGTTCACGGTTATAGGTCACGCGATGACAACCATTAATAAAGTTCGATGAAGTGCTCCGTTTTCTTTTTTTTTTTCGAGCAGTGGCCTAGTGAAGGGAATGGGTGGGAAAGTTTGCACACGGCATGGTGCTCTTCCTAGAGCTGGCCTCCAGACCACCGTATCTTCCCGGTTCTACTTCGACTCGTGCACGGCGTAGCAAACAGAAGGAAGGAACGGCTAGCCGCAGTGGTCATTTTCATTGTTTTCCTTTTCTAAACGGTCACTCTCGCTTTGGGGAATTGAGATAAAGTTGAAACCGGGATCTCCCATCTACGCCAGCGCACGATGGTAATCGTCGTGCGGTGACTTTAGTATTTCTCATTCTTCAGTTGTGGACTCGCAGAGTGCTTCCATCACGTGGCCCGCCCTGTATCACACACATCACGTTGTTCGCTGCGCTCGGACGTAGCACGCGGACCACGTGGTGGTTTGTGGCTTCTGTCGCGCACATGATAGCACAAAGTTCTTGAAGGCTCCGCGTTCAAACCCTCGAATAATTGAGGAAAGGGCTCTGCTGATGTTGTCCTGCATTCCAACGAGATTCAAGTTGCTTTGGAAGTTTTTATTTTGCCTCACCCACAGAACTAGCTCCTGTCGAGCAATCATTCTCTTTCACCTGTCCTTCGCATAGTACCTCATTGCTTATACAATTTGTTCGCAATGTAATTTTTCTCTCTCTCCTCATGGTGTCTGTGTTTCAGCATCCTCATGGCTTTATTCCTGACGTCTGGCTATCTAGGCTGCTGCGAACAGAAGTCAGTGGCTCCATTTATCATAAATAAACAGAGAAACAAAGCTGCTATGGTTCACCCGGCCGGCCTGGGACTACTCCACCAGGCATTGTTGATCTATAGGCGAGATCGCGTTCTTGAACCATTAGGCGAATAGATGACAAGAGAAAGTTGCAGGGTGGGTTAGAACGCGGAATCGTTTATTGTAACAACTAGAAAATCTTGTGCTTGTCTTTTAACAAGGGCTTCACAGTGGTAGTACGTGATCATCTGGGTTTAGTGATTTCTGGTTGTTGAGGGCTTGGGAACAATACTAGCCAGAATGTGTGCCTTTCTTAGGAGAGAACGTTGATGTCTGTTGATACTTTTGTTGGCTTCAGAGGTTCATAAGAGGCTTGCACTAACGGCAGGTTAACAATTTAGTTTAGTGAAAAACCAACGATTTTCTCAAAATTATGTCATTGGGAAGTCATTTACAGTGGAGAGAATATAGTAATTTGAACGATTGATGTCTGTCTCGCACAAATATCAATATAACTAAACAAGGATAAATGCGCAAGGGACGTCCGTTTCGGCCGTTGACAACGCAGGGCAGGAAGGTAAATAAATATTCGAGTGATTGTTAAGTTATATTCAAATTTTCTTGGGAATACATAAAAAAGTCTGGTTGAGGGCCATCCTGACAACACAACTGTAAGCGTACAGCTTGATCGTACCCAGGCAGCCAGTATCCGGCAGTAGCGAGGACCAGGAACCTGTTTTTCATACTTGTCATTGCTACTACTTGTGTACATCTACACACTAACACGGATATACGCCCATACGCATATCCCGGGTGCCTTTTTTTTTTTTTTTGACGTTAAGAGGATTTTTAATGGCTTGTGGCAGGTAACATACGTAACATATGATTATACGATCACAGCGTAACATGCGATTAAAAACCTACGTTGTTCGTTCATCTGATCTCTGGCGACCAACACCATAGGTTTTATAATCGTATCTTGCACCGTGACATTTACATATTTTTTTCCCTCGAATAGCTTGGCAAACATGGTATAGCACAGATCGACTCATGAAGCTAAACTACTCAAATAGGCAGTCTTTACACTAGAACTATAGATGAATACATGGATAAAGCTTTTAGTATTGAACCTTTTACTAATTACTTTAGCGCACATGTTGCAGTACATGAATTGAAGCCAGTGATTTTACAAGGTACATCCCCTTGCAACGAATTGTGAAGCTGAGACCAGTTTTCCGGAAAGAGCTGTCAAACTTGCAATTCAATTGCACTGTGAACGGAATATATTTTTATACATTGAACCTTGAAAGTTACGGGGACACCAGCCCATCGCATCGCAAACTTTAGGAATGCATTTTTTGAAACTTGTGTCATCATCATAATTCATGCTAAGTGGTTATGACTTTCGAAGTCACCGGCTATAATTCCTAAATTGCAATGTGCCACAAAGTAAACACGTTAACAGTTATTAGCTAAACTTTGTGAATTATTATATTCATTGTGATTTCTCTTGTAAATAATGTCCACCCCAAAAAGTGATATAAATCAAGAAATAGAATGGTGCTGCATGCCGCGGGTGATTTTCTTTTTTTCGGTTTCTATTAACAATTTAAAAAGAAAAGCAGCCTGTATAAATAAAGAAAAGCGGTCAGGCAGTTTGCACTGACAATAACGCCAATTACCACTGCACAAATATTTGTTAAGCTCAGAAAGGGGCACGGCCGGCCCGTGACTGACGAAGCATGCCACTAAAACTTTGCGGAGCCGTTTTACGCGTGCGTTAAGATGCCTTCCGTAATACCACCCCGTAAAGCAGACATATTTGCCTAGCTTTTCGATCGAATACGCCATCAAGATGGCGTGGGACTTGACGAGTTGGTGGGATGAGCCATGCGGATCAGTTCAGCTTTCTACTGCGTAACATGCGGAACATCAAGGTGACGCCGACTGTGAAAGTTCCCCTGGAATGTCCATATAGGTGATGTCGCCTATATATATGCACCAAGCGTCAAGCAGGTGCAGGTGCTGAGGAAATGTTGATGAAAATACGACAATGTCATCCAGGTAGCAGAGGCAAGTTTCCATTGTCGGCCACGCAGCATGGTGTCAAGTCATGCGCTCAAAATTCGCAGGTGCATTGCATAGCCCGAAAGGCATGACCTTGAATTCGTAATGTTCATCAGGGGTGGCAAGCGCTGTTTTTTCCTTATCGTCTTCGTGCACGGGAATTTGCCAATAGCCGGAACGCAGATTGAGGTTCGAAAAGTATTCCGCACCTTGTAGCGAATCAAGGGCGTCATCAATGCGTGGCATAAGGTATATGTCCTTTCGAATGATTTTATTGAGGGCCCGGTAATCGACGCAAAAGGCACACGGAACCGTCATGTTTTTTTTAACCAAACAGCAGGAGATGACCAAGGGCTAGCTGAGGGCCGGATGACCTTCTGGTGTAGCATGTCCGCGACATTTTCTTCTATGATTTTCCGGCTCGGCTAGGGACACGCGGTACGGGCGTCGGCGCACTATAGGACGCGTCGTCTGTCTGAATGCGATGCGCTGTAACCTGTGGTTTGGTCCAGAGTCGACGAATGGACATCAAAAGAATTTGCGTGTTTGTTCAACAATGCAAGCAGCAGCTGCTGCATATGTGAAGGTGGCAAGTCACTGCTGTTGGCTGCAGTTAGGGCAGAGGAAAAAGCAGTGTCACAAGCAGAAGGGTCCAGTGGTCTCAGTAACACAACACATCGGCTCACGTTTTTTAAGCGCACTATTTTAATTGCACTAAAGAACTGACCACCTGGATCACGTTAACGTTCGTCTAAATCTAAGTACATCGATGTTTTCGCATTTCGCCCCCATCGAAATGGGATCGTGAAACATTTGAATGAAATGATATGCCAGAAGGAGACATGGTTGCAATTTTATTGTATATATATATATATATATATATATATATATATATCCAACTACGTACAAGGCAGCGTTTCTCTCCTTCACCCATCACAGAAGTTTTCGCGTCATTCGGCGTCGCTATTACGCGTATGTAAAATCTCATCCTCGGCACCGCGCTTTGCACCATTGCCATTACGTGCATTCCTGCCGATGATGCAAAACACAAAGAGCCCTACTACGTGGTCAACGTGAGACAGGGAGAGAGGGAGAGAGAGACTTTACTGAATAAAACAAAATCTGAGGTCCCGTGGTTGGGGCCCCTAGTCCAGGGCTCCATTGGCGTGAGCGGCTCGCTGGACTTTGTGCAGGAGTGCCAGTTGGCTATCCTGATCCTCGTACGCAAGCCGCGCCTCCCACTGCCTGGTAAAAGCTCGTGTTTTAAGTTGCGTGGAGTTTATATGTGTCGGTCTGTTTGGGCATATCCACGTGATGTGCGGTAACGTAACTTACCCAACCACGGATTTCACTGTCTCCCGAGATTAGCCCACTTTTGATTACGCCGATCTCAGTTATATGTGCACTTTTTTTTACACTTCTTTCGCAATATGGCCACTTTATTAGGTGAGAAGCCGACCAAGAAGGCGCGAAAAGCCCTTTGGAGACGAGGAAGGAAACCTTCGCTTTAATGAGAAAAAATTACACGTACATATGTTGCAGCGAGAATATTTAAGTGTGCAGTTTGTTCTTAAGTGGCGTGATTCCGGAGAGAACACAGCGGGTCACTGGCGCACCTGTTCGAGTATTACAGATGGATATATAAGCCGGTTCGGTTTATGTGTGCTATACTGTGAGTTAGCCATACAGCAAGAGACCAGCAGGAGCAGCCATGGTCAGGAAATTCCGGGATAATTCGATAAGGAAACTTCGTTTTTGAAAAATCTGGGTCTTTTATATCTTGCTTTCCACTCAACTACTGTGCGGCTTGCGCTTTGATGTGCTGATATGGATCGATGCCCACGCCCACGTCGTCTGCTACACGCTCCAGCCCACGGAGTCTTGATTCAGCAACATACATGCAGAACATTCCAAGCTTACGTAAAAAATAATAATAATAGTAGTAAGCAAACTCCTGTGCTATTGGATATCAAGGCGTGTCTCGATTTTTTTTTTCGGCACTAAGAACAACTGTACTTTAACATTGTACATACACTCCTGAAACATGTAGACCCGGTAGATCTGCTTAGAAACGCCAAATATTCCTAAGTAACCAAAGACAATGTATTAAAACTGAAACTGAATTTGATTAGCTTGGAGCATAAGGAGCTCTCCTAAAATTACTAGACGGGACTCTGGGGATGAGATCTCTCAGCTGGCACGAAAAGGACGTTTTGTAGATGTATTTCTCGGCCATCGTGCTTGTAGTTTGACATCCTTGTGGCTTTACCTATTATTTATCTTCATCTGCCTTTACTGGCCTAAATTTCGAAGCTGTCCTAGTTTTCCAAAAAACAGAACACCACAGGACTCTGCGAACGTGCATAACCATTTCAAATTGTTCCATTTATGAAGCAATACTGCGTTGGAATAATCATCTATTACTAGAGTCACAAGGCTGTTTTGATTACGCCGATCTCAGTTATATGTGCACTTTTTTTTACACTTCTTTCGTAATATGGCCACTTTATTAGGCGAGAAGCCGACCAAGAAGGCGCGAAAAGCCCTTTGGAGACGAGGAAGGAAACCTTCGCTTTAATGAGAAAAAATTACACGTACATATGTTGCAGCGAGAATATTTAAGTGTGCAGTTTGTTCTTAAGTGGCGTGATTCCGGAGAGAACACAGCGGGTCACTGGCGCACCTGTTCGAGTATTACAGATGGATATATAAGCCGGTTCGGTTTATGTGTGCTATACTGTGAGTTAGCCATACAGCAAGAGACCAGCAGGAGCAGCCATGGTCAGGAAATTCCGGGATAATTCGATAAGGAAACTTCGTTTTTGAAAAATCTGGGTCTTTTATATCTTGCTTTCCACTCAACTACTGTGCGGCTTGCGCTTTGATGTGCTGATATGGATCGATGCCCACGCCCACGTCGTCTGCTACACGCTCCAGCCCACGGAGTCTTGCTTCAGCAACATACATGCAGAACATTCCAAGCTTACGTAAAAAATAATAATAGTAGTAGTAAGCAAACTCCTG
Organism: Dermacentor silvarum; assembly: GCF_013339745.2. Lineage (NCBI taxonomy): Eukaryota > Metazoa > Arthropoda > Arachnida > Ixodida > Ixodidae > Dermacentor > Dermacentor silvarum. Next base: position 74,925,538 of record NC_051163.1, read on the forward strand.
TGCTATTGGATATCAAGGCGTGTCTCGATTTTTTTTTTTCGGCACTAAGAACAACTGTACTTTAACATTGTACATACACTCCTGAAACATGTAGACCCGGTAGATCTGCTTAGAAACGCCAAATATTCCTAAGTAACCAAAGACAATGTATTAAAACTGAAACTGAATTTGATTAGCTTGGAGCATAAGGAGCTCTCCTAAAATTACTAGACGGGACTCTGGGGATGAGATCTCTCAGCTGGCACGAAAAGGACGTTTTGTAGATGTATTTCTCGGCCATCGTGCTTGTAGTTTGACATCCTTGTGGCTTTACCTATTATTTATCTTCATCTGCCTTTACTGGCCTAAATTTCGAAGCCGTCCTAGTTTTCCAAAAAACAGAACACCACAGGACTCTGCGAACGTCCATAACCATTTCAAATTGTCCCATTTATGAAGCAATACTGCGTTGGAATAATCATCAATTACTAGAGTCACAAGGCTGTTTCAAGTCATAAGGACGAAGTTAGGCAAATCTATGTACTAATCACAAGTTCTTTACTGGACCAACCGCCACGCTTGTAGTTGCCATAGGTACTAACGTCAGAGATCCCTCCAATAACTTTGCAAGGAACTTTATGGTTTAGAGAGCCGCTTCATGTGTCGTTTTTGATCGTGTAGCAGTCTGCTACTCATTTACACTTGAACCACCTGCAGTTGTCTTTTTTTTTGCTGGTGTTTTTGCGAGCCCAAATGTTTTCATCACATTAATTTATAACAAATTTAAGCAATTCAAGGAAGCCGTTCAGTACCACGGGCTATTTCGTCAAAATATCTGGCTGCTTTTACGAAAGGTACCATGGTCCCAGGGGTAGCTTGACTTGGGGGCCTTAGGTCTAGGGTTAGAGGGAATCCCGGTGGTAGCAAGGCAAGAGGTAAAAAAACAACACAGAGTTTAATGCGTAACAAGAGCGAGCGCTGAACGGGAGATGCACGGGCCCTATTCATAACGATATATTATGTACGGGTTTATACAAGTCTTACTTAGAAGTTAAGCACCTGTCCTGTGCCCTGCGTTTCAGCACTTGTCTTTATTACGGTACGATTTTTAGCTCTTTCTTATGAAATAATTTGAGCAAGAAAACGTTTCGCAAGGCTACCTTGTTTCATAGGTAATGTATGGCCGTCTCGGTGCCCGTACATGTAATATTAAGCTACATATTTTCAGCTGCACTACAGCTATGGTTAAGCCTGCAAAGTCCCTAAAAAAAGCAATACGCGTACACTTGCCCGGGGCAAACTTCTGCACACTTTAGGCAATCTTATAGAACCACAAAATATATGATAGTTCGCGTGACGTACCAAAGTGTTTTTATCAAGCAATAAGGCAACAATTTGTTCACCTAGCAGCTAAGAGCGTTGCCGGCATAGCGAGTACTTGTCGTCTAGACATATTAAATTGTGCATTTCAGGAAACGAACCTACTACTAGGGTATTATGCTTCAAGTGTGTTAGAAGGAACAGCTGTGATCGAGGCTTCCAACAAAACCCTGGCTGAGTGGGTAGAACTAGGGAGCCTATACAAGTATCGCGCCTACAAGAACCTGCAAGCCTATTTGGAGAAATTATCGTGCAGAAAGGTAGAACACAATAAACGCTGCAGTAACAACGTACAAATAACAACTAATCTAGCTAACCATTGCAACTGCAAGAAATGCCATATTCCGAAATGTACTGAATCCAGAGTTCACTGAGTCGGTTTTTCGGTAGGGTGCGTGATACGCCGTAAGTTGTTTTAAGGACAAATTCTAATAGATAATCTGGTAGAGTTTGGAATCCATAGTTAGAGCATGGTGCGGGATATGCCAATGTTCGTAATGGAGTTTCGACTGTTTATAAGTGATCTTGAAAGGGCACCCAATGCGTCCGTATTTTTAGGGCTGTGCGTCTACTCAAAGCTTTTGAATAATGATTCAAATATTGTTCATTTCCATTTGGTCTTCAAACAACATAGTCCCCATTTGTAACCAAGAGCATTTCTCGAATAGCTTTCGAATATTTTAAATCGTTAACTGTGTGTAGTCGGAGATAACATCGGAGGAAACTTTTGATGAATGTCATCCATGTACATCGCCATATTAGGCATGAAACACGACATATCGCGTAGTACAGCCCGATCAGGGAGCCGTACGTTTCTAGCTAAAGCTCTTCTATTCAACCTCACACAAGAGCTTTGACTATCCGACTAAACTGCTTAAATGTTCCGAATACTTCAATTGCGTTTTTAAGAAAGCACGCTTTATAATGTGCAATTTATTGACAGAAGCTTGCTAAGGTTGTTGATTTACTAGGAGTTGAAAATTGTTTTATAATAATTGTGCGAAAGACTGATGAATATTCAAAAACCGCTTGAGAAAGTCGAATCGAATACCGGATGCTCAAAAACAAATTTGACAAATTTTTTTCAGCATTTGGTACTCGATTTGATACCCGTATGGCACTGTTCGATTCATAATTGATTCAGCCTGAGAAACCATTCACTCCCCTACCGGTTGTATTTTTGATATACTGGATGGATTTTTATAGTAGAGCTACCGGAAAGGCAACACTTGTTTTTACACCAGGAAAGCTCACTATATTGGGAATCTTGCAATTCTCAATGTTCATCAGTCGAGCACGAATGAGAAAATGATGACCACTAAAGCTACGTGGCACGTATTGGAAATGTTTTTTGCAGTATTCTGGTTAGTAACTGATTTTGCAGGCAAATTTGATAACAATCACCTAAAAAAACTAGAACGCTATTTTTAGACCCACATTTGTTTTAACGCCGAGGGTACTTCGGTCACCCTGCAGGCATGCGAAATATACATGCGTATAAATGCGCGTGTGCTGACGAGCGTAGGTGAACCTTCTGCCGATTATCCCCAAATCATGCAGTTTTCACTGGCTCGAACCTAGCCATATTTTGCGATAAATGCAATCCGCAGATATTCTTTCTTTTGACTAGGAAACCTTTATATAAGCTGAATAGTGCCTTCTTTTATGCTTTAATTTCAATTGGAACATTTTGTTAGAGGGAACCGTAAATTTGCACGCTTGTTATTTCACCGACAGTTAGAAAAGCCAGCATAATATCCCCGAGAAAGAACCAGCAATTCAACGCTGTAGCGACGGTAACTTTACTAAGAACGGTGCAATGCAGTCGCAATTCATACACGTGGCATAATCAATTCCACGTGCGTGTCACAGGAGATTATGCGAATGCCGCAAAGACGGAAAGTGTTCTTTAGGCAGATGACTAGATGAGATATTAGCCGGCTAGCGGAGCGCATCGGAGTAACGCTGCTCGTTGCCGGGTATCAGAGGCGAATTGCGCCTTACATTTTGAAGACACAGTGTGGTACGTCATAAAAAACATGTCTGCGCAACTGCATATTACCTTTGAGCATATATATATATATATATATGAGCAATCAGGAGTGAAGCATGCACGGTATCTGCCCATTATCTCCACCGTATCAAACGGTGCTTTATAAAAAGGTTGACGTGTTGTCATTTATACTCTAGTGGGGGAAATTGACGTTGGCTTCGCGTACGTTTTATTTTTTTCTCTAAAGTTCACTCAGAATTGTAGTTAAACCCCTTTCGAGAGCTGATAGTTTTGTCGCAGTAGCTACTAACCCACGGATATATAAACTTCCGCGATTCCAACTATATGTAATATATTGACTAATTGTGCTATATGTTTTTGTTTAATTTCGGAAGTTTGGTCAATGAAGATATCGTTTTTTATGCAAATTCGGGCCGGTTTCGACTATATCCCTTATTAGTGCTTAGTGGCTGGGCCCCTCGAGCTACGAACTGTTGTCCACTGGTCTCTTGGGACGAATGCCTTCTGGTTGTAATTTTGAGTTACTATAACAGTGCCCTATAGGGACGAAGTCTAGTGGGCGGAATGAGCACGAAGACAGTGTTTTACGCACCTGCACGCGCTTTGCGGCCCCACGAGTCGACCTAAAATGTGCTTTAAGTTATTACGTGACAACTCGTTAGAGCTGCATAATATTCTTGGACCTTGGAGCAGCTTTGCTATTTCTCTGTGCGGTGAAACGCTTTTAGCCTATTCTATAGAAATCTGGCATCACCCAGACGCTCTTCATGCTCGTCACTGTGTACGCAGAGATTGTTGCTTGTGCATATTGTGTGCGAGCGTGTAATGTGTATTTGTGAATGAACCATTTCATGCATCGCCGTACTTATCAGGAATAGCTTAGGCAAACATCTCCAGCAGCCAATAAAAAAAAGCTCTCTTTCTTTCTCAAAAGGACGAGAGATGGTGAAAGACATGAGTGCGGACTCGCAACTGAATATTCTGACTGTCCCATCGCTCAACTCCAGGGGCGTAGCCGGGGGGGGGGGGGGGCTTCACCCCCTCCCCCCCGAAATTTTTTTGTGCTGGCATGCACCGCCGACCCAAACTACAACCGTCGCCGGGCATCATTCTGGATTTTGTCTACAATGTCTTTTTCACGCTCAAAAAGACATTTCGGCACGAACATTGCGTATTCGGGCTGGATTTCGTGGCAACGCCCTTGCACCTGGAGTCACGTAACACAAGGAGCCCCATCCAAGCACAAACTTTCAAGGGCTTTTCGATAGCGAGCAGGCGCGTTGCGGCTTCTCGCAGCGGCCGCGGAATCTACGGAGCGCATGGATTTCAATTACGAAACTTATGGGTATAAAGTTCTCAGAAACTTTTGACGCGAAAGGTGCACTGACATTTCCAAAGACGTGCTTTAAGAGATTTTCAATTCTGGAACTTTATGGGGTTAATGTTCTTATAAATTTGGGTCAACATGCGCGCACTGGAGCCCTCGTGTCCAAGTCGTTCCAGAAATGGAAGCACGCGCTCGCAATCTTCCACACACACTAAAATACTAAATATCACCGTGACTGTGAGCTAGCAGCTGATAATTTTCTCCAAACATTTTCAGGAAGCGTGCCTAATGGGATCGATCAGCTGGACCAGGACAGGCAAAGTAAAATATGAGAAAACAGAAGAAAGTAAATGTCCTATTATTGAGGACATTCTTTTTGCGGGCGACAAGGTATGGCTCTCTGTGGCCACATGGACAGTAGCCCTGCGGATTTAAGCATAGCCCCCGCTGAAAATACAAGTATTTTTAGAGCGCTCCTTCGCATGCGAGCTGATTGTGGAGATACATATCTGAAGAACCATTTGGAAAGTTGCCCCTCTAATGCCTCGTATTTAAGCCCTCATGCGCAAAACCAAATTATAGAAATTTGTGGTGAAATTATCAAAGAAAGCCTAGATGCAAAAGCAGGCTGCTTCTCCATACTTCCTAACGAAACGACGGACATCGCTGGAATCGAACAGCCTACTGTTTGTGCAAGGTACCTAAACAAGTATGCCAACGACATCGAGGGAGTGTTTCAGGTTTTAGCACCGGAATAGATGTCCATCTCTCATTGCCGCTGCAGGTTCTATGTAAATGTGTAAATGGTGCTGCAGATTCGAGTCACCCTTCCAGTGACCACAGCCAGCGCAGAGAAAATATTTTTAACAAGAGTTTACTAAAAAACTACTTGCACTCTACAATGTCTGTGGAACGCACGGTTAGGCTGGCGCTTCTATACACCCACAGAGACGTCGGCATCAACGTTTTCGAAGTCATTGACCGCTTCGCTCAACTTCCCCGCCGAGAGAAGGTTGTCCTTTAGATATCAAAGCAGCAAAAAGTTAATGCAAGTAAAAAGCTGTGTTCCTTCAGGTCCATAAGCTTTTAATTATGAAAACCTATGACTGTTCATTAGCTTTTAAAACCGCAGAAATTTTCGCCGTTTATTCTAGCAGTTAGCATCATGATCAAAATTATCATGCGAATACGAAAATCACGAGGACATCAATAACCAATTTTGACCGACCTTTGCTCAATGAAAGCCCGGCCCACGCGGCGTTTCCCAAAAACACACTTGGATATTGGGTAGTTCAACTTGCCGCCTCATCTGTGGCTTTCGTTTGTCCTTTTCTTTCCTTTTTAGCTACCTGCTTTTATTTCTTTTTTTAAACGAAGCAATACCCTCCTTTAATTTTGGGTGCAGAAAAATTGTTGGCGCTGTGCAGGCAGTTAAATTACAAATTTTCGTACTGATTTCTCCATTATTCTTCTATTATTCTACCCATATGGCGATGTCGCGAACGCCGCATGGCCCAAGTACTTATCACGATTTCTGCGACCATAGTTTCGTTCTTGCCTGAATCATCTGTCTTTCTGTGCGCAAAGTTTACTATATGTGACTGCGCAACATGTTTGTCTTGTTTGACGCATTATATACAGTGACGTTTGCTTAAATACGTAGATTTATTGGAGACTTATACGTACATTTAAATATCTTGTTGCGAGGTTTTGTGTATACAAGTAGTGAACTTTGTTTCCAGCGACTCTTTTTTGTCCTTTAGCGAGTTGTATCTTCGCATTTGTTTATTCCATTCTATCTTCGCATTTCTAATGTATATTTTGCAGAACTCCTACTTTTTATTTGTACTCACTGTTGCGAGTATAATCTCGGTGTAATTACAATACACGACCGGTTACAGCTGCTCCTGCGCAATCTCTTGCAACGAGGGACAGCGTCATTGAGGTTTTTTCCTGGCCTTTGCATATGTACAAAAATGTAAACAAGGCTCTTGAATAACAAAGATTCATCAAAATATTCGTCCTCAACTTATTCATTTCATGGCCTTTACGTTGTTCATATCAGCTGAATGCACTGCTTTGCTGGTTTCCAACTGATATAGTTCTAAATTTCGTGTGATATTTTCTTTACTTATTAAATAGACAAAAAAAAACCGCGGAGAAATCGATATCAGTTATTTGTGCCACAATTTTGGGGGAATACGAATATATTCTTTTATGAAAAAATACATATTTTACTTGGCAGTGCATAGAGTTCAATAATTCGTTTGCAGCATCTAATATACATTGACATTGGCAATGCAGGTATTATTCATGCATGTGATATCCCTCGACAAATTCTATAAGGAGGAGGCCGGGCTGCAACCTGAGCCCCCCCCCCCCCCCCCCCCGACCAAAATTTCTGGCTACGCCACTGCTCAACTCTTCTGTTTGCAAGTAGCGTCGCACGGTCTGGCATATACCGTGAATAGTCCCGTAAAAATTTAGAGTGTCTACTTCGTTCTTCCTTTCGTTTCTTTTTTTGGTTTTTTATTATTCTTGGCCTGACGCTTTCCGTATAGTCGTCAGCCACAGCGAAACTACTTTACTCGCGTTTTCTGAGGCTTGCCTAGCTGCTCATCCAATGGTTATATATTAATCAAGGGCGAGACGTCTTTTATGGCACTGCGATCTTGAAATGGCTGGTCATTTACCTAACTACGACGTGCTGGAGCTCTCGGTAAATTTACCCGGCCTCGCTCCTTTTTCGCCATCACCTCCCTACTCTTATCTACCTTTCTCACTATTGCTTTGGTATACGAAGTTCACGCCCGCGAAGGCTTTGCTATTTACAAAGAAATATGCGACATCAAAAAAAGCGATGCAGGGCAGACGGACCGTTTATAGACCTAGCGACCTTTACCAGGAATGGTAGGAACACTTCTCTGCCCTCGCAGAACGTGCTTGGCTGAAAGCATCTCGAAAATGTTTCCATCGTCCCGGAGTGTCCCCAGGGTGGCGTGTTTAACTCCGCAAGAAAAGCGTAGGCGCCAGTGCCCCTCCTCCCATGTCCACGCCATTACGATCGATGATCGAAACCTTCCTCTTCGCGAGAGATGTTCACGCAGCTCATACGGCCAAGCTGCCGTGCATCCCAGTGGCTGAATTCATGGCATCTGTCAATCCGTGGCCTGCAATCGTTCGCCTGGTCCATAGGTCTGCAGAATAACTCTGTCCTCACGTGCGATTACTCGAAAAAAGCCGAGAACGTCTTGGGAAGTCATATTTTTAAATACAACAAAAAAGATACATTTGCAAGGCTGCAGAACATGTACCACGGGAACGAATATATTTTTCATGTGATTTTCTTTGCCCGCACCATCGCTTACCCCTGGAATTATTGACCGAAAGAGAAATGAATAGTCGTGAGATAAAATGCGTAAAGAAATAATTTCTGGCAATAAACACGTAAACACATATATAGTTTTAAGCTCGTCATATAACGTATTTGCTCAAATACGTGGCAAGCTTTTTTTAAGCTTTTTTTTTTTGCTTTTGTTTAGTATTTCCAGCCTTAGAACCGGCCTTGCGTTATGTTCTGGTTCATGGCACGTATAATCGTAATATATTCTTTTTTTTTATGGACAGACCAAAAATTATCCCTCCAACTACATTTCTGGTCACGTTATTGAGAGTACTAAGTTGTATTTTTTGGTGCGGTGATTGTGACTTCTTTCTTCCTATAGACTACGGTTCTGATCTGCGTAGGCTCTACAAATCGATTCCTGGTAAAGAACATGGCATCCAAACTGACTCTCGTAAGTATGCTTTATTCAGGAAGCCATATCGCGTTTAATGTAAACGTTCGAATGCGCCTGCTTTCCTTCCTGTTCATTTTAGTATCTTGTGTGATTAGGTTATCACACTGGATTGATATAAATGTTGATAATAAGAGATGTGTGTGAGATTCACGATACATTATTATCAGTTCTTTTTTTTTATTTCTCGTGCTTTCACTAGTTCACTTATCGCTAAAGATGTAGTTGTTCAGTTTGAAATGTTTTCTGTGTTAAATTATGTCATTCGTTATTCACATTTCTATTTTAATATTCGGCCTTTCAGATTTCTTTCATTTCTTTTGTTAGAAAACAATTTTGTTTGAAATTCTTCCCAGCTACACTTTTAGAAAAATTGTTTGCAAAACGCCTAGAGCTCCTTCTTCCTCCAGTTGTCGAGTACTTTTTAATGAGAGAGATCCATCATAGCTGCAGATCTTCACTGAATAGACATAACTACTTGCTTGAACTACGGTCTGTTAATCTTTGTTATTGCAGAGTCAGGGCACTGTAGAATTTTTGTTAATATTCTTGCTAAGATTTCTACAATACGTCATTATAGGCGATACGTTCGACAAATACACCGCTTAACATTATGTGCCTTTTCTGTTCAGTCATGCTAAAAATTCATAGCCACAGCAAATGCTGTAGTCCCTTTCATATCATCAGTTACCAGCGCTGCAGTGATGAGAAATTGACCAAGAGTTCATCGCAGTAAACTAATGAAAAACATGGCCCCCTCAAAAATCGAAAACAAAAATGAATGTCATTTTTACTCATACCACACATTGGAAGGAAGCAGAGCTTCCTTTCTTCGAAGCTTTACTCAGTGTAGAAACTGCAGACCTTGCTCGGGCCGAGATTCTTTGACCGGAATAAGAGATCAAAGTTAGAAGAGTGGCTTCGCCTATCATTTCCACATTTAGATTTCCCTGAAGTCGCTCTTGGGCTCGCAACTAAGTAGTGACGTGTCTCGAGTGAGCGTGCCGGGCTGGTAGTTTGAAAAGTGGCAAATGTTTCTCTAAATCGGCGATATCTTGCTGTTTCTCATTTCCTTGGGCGATTCATAATGCCCTCCTTTGAACACAAATGCTTTCGAAGGCACTTGAAACAGTTTTTATTTCTTTTTCCTTCCCATGGATTTTTACCGAGGCCTGTAACGTTTTGTATCCAGCCCGTTTTTGATATATGCCTGAAATTTCGATTCAGCTTAAACGCAATGCGTAAGAACCAACCTCGGAAAGTAGAAAACCCGCGGAAAAATCTCTTCCACGCTTGTATGACACAAAAGTGGACGCGTAAAAAACGAAAAAAGAAAAAAAGTTTTTTCTTATACGACTTAGAGATAAAAGAAAATTAAAATGTCATTTTCTAATGCAGCACATCAGGGTAGCGAAAGTAAGTTAGTTGTTAGGGTAAACGAGCATTAGAGGACAATTTTTTCGCCGACCAGTGCATGGATATCAATGCAGCATTAGTTACCTAAGAAGCCTAGTTTAGAAATTTTTATCGGAGAACATTTGGCGACATAAATGAGGCGCTTTTCCACGTGATATCCCTGAGATATGGATTTTTAGAACGTTAGAGGCTAGGCAAAAGCCGAAACTGTAAATATAGCAAAATGGATCAGGGCGTCGAACACGGTCGAATTCCGCTCATCTGGCATTAGATAATGTGCAAGCGCATGACGTTATTTCACTGCCTCGGCTTTCGAATGCGCGATCGCTGTTCACTCGACGTAAATAGCACGCAGATCGGGCAGCTGCATCCGTTCAGTCATCACCATGGATACTGCAGTGACTAGACAACCATTGAGACATTAATGTGATGCTCTTTGTCCTCCATCGTGCTAGTGTGGGTGTTAAAGCTGACAATACGTGCACTCGAGTATCTCGAAACGGCTTTGAGGCAGGCCTTTGTAATAGAAAATTACCATTGTCGTGTTCTTCTTAATTAAATAGGCATTGTAATAACCAAACGAAATGTTAATAGCCAATTACAAAGTCCGCCAGTGTTGCTCCAAAAACTACTCGTCCCTCTTCGCCATTGATGCTGTGGTTCTGGTGAATTATGTCGATCGGGTAATCGTTGAAAGCTTGTTTCAGATAACTGCAGCAAATTAAATTAACTTGCTCATCTTGAAGTCTTCCTTCAAAGTTACGCCTCTACAATCAAACCAGGTGGCCGATCAGCACCCGCATGTTGTAAGCAAACTTTGCCAGCTTTCCAACCATTTCTAGGAAGACTTAAGCTCCAGTGAAGTCATTCACAGCGTTAATACGCTCTGAACGTCATTATTCTGTGCCTTCCTCGCCTACTACTAAAATATCAATCTAACCCTCCATGAACCAGCAGGGCTAATTATCCTCAAGTTCGCGCATTGGACACACTTCTAAAGCGTAGCGGCCAAGCATCTCACAACGCATCCGAATCGAGACAGCGAGTGGCAATATTTTCTGACATGAAAGCAAAACAGCACTGCAGCATGTTGGAAATGAAAACGCTAAAGTTGCATAGTAGACGCGCTTCAATCTGGTATCGTTCCACATTTACTAACATAAAAACGAGCGTCACGAAAATCGTGCAACCGCCCTTCCTCCATTTCGTATGAATTCATTCTTTGGGTCATTAGACAACGAGAAGAAAACAGAAAAAACCAAGCGCCGACTTCGGCTGTCAAAGACAATCGTTCGCCAATGTGATTTCATAACCAGCAAGGCCCGTTTCTCCATGCCTGCCAGCGCAGTCTTTACAACTCGGGACTTTTCATGGATTTCAGAAGATCACGACGCTCATGAATATTTTCGGGATTTTTCCTTTTATTATATGACTGTACTCAGATACAGACCACACGGTATCGTCTGCTTCGCTTCGCTTTAAAGCGACCTGTAACGCATCAAAGCAGGAAATAGTTTTACGGAGTCGTCTATAGGGCAGCACACTTCGTGGAAGACACTTTATTTCATTTGTGATTATGAACATCCGGCACGAAACGAGTTCTGCGCAAGCTGCTCTAGGCCTAACATTTCTACATTCTGGTATACAGCAGCGTATGCTACTGTAAAGGCTATAGGAACTCCTTAAGCCTTAGAAAAATATGTCACTACACAGCAAATCTAATTCAGTAGCAAATTTTGTCTTGCTTTAGCGCAACTCAGTTTGAGTATGAAGGGAAAAAAGGAACAGGTGACAGGGTGTCCTGTTACCTGTTCCTTTTTTCCCTTCATACTCAAACTGAGTTGCGCAAAAGCAAGACAAGCTTACGATGCACCAACTTGCCCAATCTGCAGTACTTCAGTTACAAATAAATTTCCACTAGAGGGCTTAATTCATCAGACCGTCTTGGATAAACTAGGAGGTCAGGGTGCTGCGACTAAGCATCAGCATACTGCCAACAAAACTCAACAGGTGGGATGTGTTTTACAATTAAGAGTTACTCACCCAAGCTTCTAAAGTTCCTAAAGCTTTGGGGCGATGTCTGGAGCAATTTGTGCCACTATGTATTCATTTTCGGGTTGCGAGATGAGCTATGTATTGTTTGTATGTTATAAACTCTAGCGGCAATTAAAGATTGGAGGTTGGGAGGGGGAGATTGGGGTAGCCAGACAATTTTTTTTTCAGGGTTGGGGGGGGGGGGGGAGGCACACTTAACCGGGAGAGAGGGGTGGGGCAGGTGAGTGTTCATCGTAAGGTTGGTAACAGCGCAACGCAGGCATCTTTTTAAAAGACTACTGTCATCTTTAAACATGCGAGCCAATTGACAAGATAAATCGCTGAGGCGTAGAAATTAGGGACAAGGCATGTATCAGCGAACCGTCTATCGCTCTTCATGACAAGGAATTTCGTTACTTTTGTCACTCTTGATTATGCGTAAGTTTGTCACAGCTGCCCTGGTGTATCTCTGCGTCTCGCGCATGTCATGGTTCTTTGATTTTGGTACCTATATATGTTAGACGATTTTTCAGTAAAATATCAGTTGAGAGTCAGCGCCGTGTTGTCGTTTTTTCCTTCCTATTGTCCGTGTCTTATGTTGCGCTGTTACCAACCTTACTGTGGTACGAACCTTACTACGATGATTCCTAGTACGTAACCTTGCTGTGGTATGAACCTTACTGTTACGAACCTTACTACGATGAATCCTAACCCACTGGCCCAACTTGACGTCTTGATGCAAGTGAGTGTTGTCGGCCTGACAGTCGGAGGAGGAACAACGTTTATTGCTGTAGTTAAGGTGATTATAAAGGGAGAGCAGATGTGACGTAACGCTAGAACCGCATGACGCGTTTTTCGCGAGTGAAAAACGCGATGCGCGGCGCTTTCGCGCCGCGTTTTCCGGATGGCCAGACAGCTTAACTGCCAACGACATGAATTGTCTCTGTTACCCCATATATAGCATGCTCTTAGAATTACACAACACTACAATAAAAATAACCTTCGTGTAATTAGACAGCGACAATATTTCCAAAGTTAATTTATTAAGCTTCATCTCAAACAGCAAAATTGTGTGCGAAACTGCGGCTATGTACCCACTGCATGCTAAGCGGCCGCTGCTTGTTTACAGCTTCACGCAGAAAATCGCGTGTTGGCCGCTTACTACCGAGCAGAGGAAGCGATTGCTACTATTTAGGGGCTCGTTGAAGGTTGCTTTGTCCGTTTTGGGTGTACACGATGCGCGAACGAACACGCCTAGCAGGTGTTTCCTTCGACGCGCGCGTCAGTTCTTCTTCTGCCGAGAGTAAAAAAAAAAAATTACGCCAAAGAGGTTCCACTGAGATGAGCGCAGAGCAGGGCCATCTGTTCGCGAAACCAAAAAACCCAAATGCAACGTGACTGCACTCTGAGCTCTGATTGGCCGACGCGCACGCGACGCCACGCGCGAGGCGTTTTTTTCTACTCCGAGTAGAAGCGCCCGGCGGCGCGATTTCGCGATGGATCCTGCTGGGCACGTGGCATAATTAAGGCTGTTTCACATGGTACGATTTTGCAGCGCGATTTTCGCACCGGAAGTGCCATTTCCGTCGCATGCGACGAAAATCGCAGTCGCAGGGCCGATTCTGCGATTTTCGGCTGCGACCAACCGGTTGGTCGCAGCGTCGCAACGTCGCAGCAATCGCTGCGATTTTCCGTCGAAATTGCGCCTAGAGGTATTTCGCGGTCTGTTTTGGAAAATGGCGGCGGTTGCTCAACACTACGTTTATAGATAATGTTTTGTCTATAAATATTGGCTCAACAAGCCTCGAACAGTGCAACTAATTGAGTGGAGCCTTGGATTGCGCAATCGGTACGTAACATCAGCACCGACACGCGAACAGTGCAGATAAAAACTCGTACGTTAGATTCGGTTCTGTGATTTCTATGTGTTTGTTGACATGCTACGTTGCTAATCTGGCGACGCTGTTTTTTAGGTTGGCTTCGGGTGCTGATAGTGCGTACTTTTGCGTAATTTTCCGTTATTCACACGCGCTGCCAGGTAAATACTACGAGGTGTCCTTCACGGGAAGGCATGGCCTTCGGATGTCGTCGTAATTTCTGGTTCTTGAGACAACTTGCGATATACGAAAACGACAGTTTTATCGCGGTATGCTTTTACGGAAGGAACAATTTAAAGAATATGCAACTACAATTTAAAGAATATGCAATAGGTCACGCTATACACGCGACCACTTAGTTGCAGTCGTTTGGTTTGGGCTTTCATGCGCATTTTCCCCAATTAATTATCTCATTTCAAGGTTTTGTTACTTCCGCTGCGAGACGCGACTGCTTATCAAGCTCGCAAAGTGAAGGTGCAAACTATATATCGTAATGAATGTTCTACAATAGCATATTTAACGCTTTGACTGGGAATAAACAGTCTTGCCAATTTGTTTCAGAAGCAATATTAAAAGTTTTTTTCAAATTTTTTTGATGTATCATTTTTCTCCTGAAAAAAAAACACCAATAAACCTTCAGTGTGTTGCAGACTTTGCATCCTTGCTGCATGTGTATTAAACCTCACATTAAAAGGTAATTGCACATTTCGCTTACTCAAATGCATCAAATTACTTTTGTTTATGCTGGTTGTAACATATCACAGTACTCTAAGAAACTACTTCGTCATAAACATTCTTGCCTTTTCTTGCTTCTCTGTCTCTACTTCCTGTAAAACACACGCAATAATGCAAAAAGCAGGCAAACACCTCGTGTTTATAAGCAGTAGATAACTCATTAAACAAAATCAGATCAAAATTGTGCAGTGATGTCAGCCGGTTGCATTCCATCGTGTGAATGTTAGTATCATTTCAAGTGTTGGTGGGTCTCGCATGTCAACAGCTCATAAAGTGTGCAGACTCATCACGAGGCGTAGGTATTCCCCATCAAGATGGAGGCAATGTTGCTAATGAGTCTGCACTTACATGTATTACTGCATAAACTCGTATAACCATATCCCATCATTACTCAGTCGAGCTTGCTCACAGTCATATTCACCAAAATTATACTCGGCCGAGCTTGATCTGACTAATATTCACAAAGATTCTACTCAGGCAAGCTTGCGCCGAGTCATATTCACCAAATCTCTACTTCACCAAGCTTGCTCTGACTTATATTCATCAAAATTCTACTCAGGCGAGCTTGCACTGAGTCACATTCACCAAAAATATACTTGCCGAGCTTGCTTTGACTTATATTCACTTTATACTCAGATCAGCTTGCCCTGACTACCACAGGACAATATTTACTAAATGTTTACTCAACCGAGCTTGCTCTTACTCGTATTCACCAAAATTCTACTCAGTCAGGCTCAAACGAACTCAGACTCATGGTTAGTTCGAAGTCTTAGTGAGCCGACGTTTGAGTGAGTTCACCGTGCTATGTATACATAACATTATGTGACCTGTGCGGTGAATAAGAAAACATAGCCTATGAGTACGTGGTGCATCGGGTGAAATAAGGACAACTGTACACACTGCAGTTAGTTTTCTAGAGTTTAACTGACCGTTGCGTGAAAGCTTCGCCTCATGTCGATTCAAGCAAGTGCATTGGATCTGCATCATATTTTTTGCCAATCCTGCTGGCTGTCCTGGCCATTACTGGGTGGCCACATTTTGTACATTTCAACACAAAGTTGAATAAATGACGGTGGTGGAATATATTTTAAAAAGATGCATCAGTGCACGTATAATAATCAGAACATAATAAAAACACATGCACATAAAATGCACACAAATGATAAATACATAAACATATGGAATCAGCTAGCCACCACCTATTGAAAAAAAGAAAAAGCACAGGCAAATGCTCCAATGGGACTACGTATAACCATTCCCCTTGCCAGGTACGTGGGCTATAGGAGAAACACACGTGCAACCTAGCAGTTACCTCGAGGTAGCAGCTATGGACGCTTTTGCATTCGCAGCTGGCGACTCAACCACTCAAGTGTGTTCAGTGTGCACTTGTACTTAGGCACACTTTTTATTGTCTATATCTCAAAAATTTCATGTGGCTCCTCAAAATTTTGAGAATGTTGGGATTCTGAGGCTTGCAAAGGTAAATATTTTATTGCGATAGCAATTATATGGACACTTCAACCGGATTTCTGCCGTCGGCGTCGCCGTCGTCGTCGCCGTCGCCATGAGGTTCCGTATAGATAAAATCTTCGCCGCGCGCCGTATGCCCCAGCGGAAGCGTGCGGGGACGCGCGCTATCACGGAGACTCAATCTCCCACGCGCAAGCAAGGAAGCGGAAAGCCAGCGCCGGATAGAGCAGGGGGGGGGGGCACTTCTCTGCCAACAACCGCGCTCGTCGCTCGTCCGCATAGTCTCTTATCTCTCCCACGCGCGAGCAAGGAAGCGGGAAGCCAGCGCCGGAGGGAGCGGGGGGGGGGGGGGGGGGGGGGCACTTCTACGCTGCCAACAACCGCGCTCGTCGTTCGTTCGACCACACCGTCTCTTATCTCCACACGGCTCTGACCTTTATGCGCCGTGCATTCGCCGCTCAGTTTCCGTTGAAGCGATAGACCGCACGTACCTTCGCCCGCTGCGTGGCGTACGCGCTCGCTGCCAGCGTTTTGACAGTCGTTGGCTGCAGTCATTCAGTGTGCTCTATTCATGTTTGTTTGTGCGCGCTCACACCACGCTTGTTCATTCAGTTAATAATAGTCGGGCCACATTTTCCAACGCACGCTACACATGCAATGCTGCCCAGATCGGCAGTGCAGCACTACAGGTGTGTCCCTTCGCACGCGCTGCCCACGGTAAGCGCTTCTCATCAACACCACCGTTTCACACGCGCCTTCTCGTGGTCATGGAGTCTCTCTTCATGTCGGTCTACTTACGCCGCAGCACACCTGCTTACTTAATCAGCTCAGGTTTACTACAATTCATATTGCTACCAAGGCCGCTCACCTTACTTCGTATGACATTGCTGTGTTGCTATCGCATTCATTGCTTCGCCCTTAGGGCGAAACTGTGACATTTTTTATTCCATTCTCGTTCAAGGTGAAGGCTCATACAAAAGCTTCGAGATATTGTCAGTGCCCCTCGCTTTCTCTCGGAACATAAGTAATTGATATTCTAGAAGGCTTTCAACAGCAAGAAAGAAAATCAGCTTTCCCTGTTTTCGGCATTGGGTTAACGCAGGCAATTCAGGGAGGCATAAAGTTTTGAATACAATCGATTCGGGAATACCAGATTAGATTGTACCTTGACGCTTTCCTTGCACTTTCTTATTTTGGTCAAATAACCTAGTTTGAAATGGCTCCAGTTAGCATGCTCTAACATTGGTCTAATATAGATTAAGTACATGACAAGCTTAACAGACTGGGATGCTGGCTTTCATTTCCAGGAAAGGAACCATAGTGCCTGCTCCAGTGGCATATGTTTTGGTTATCTGGGGTTTTCAGCCTCACTTTTAAGATAATGTGCTCAAGCAGGTAGAGGCACATGTATGCCATTAGCGGATAGTTTCGATAGCTTCTTACTTTACACTTGCCACTATGAATACAAAATTTTAGTGTTTGATTTTGTTGGTAAACAAACAAACGTACTCCCAACAAGGTATTTTAATGTTACCCGTGGGGCTATGCGGCTGCGCTACGTACTGCGGCATATTAACTTAAGCTTCTTGATACAGATTCACAGCACACTAACAGCGCAAGAAACAGGACGAGAAAATAGACGACGCCCATGTATGTCATTATGATACGAAACTACGTACACAAGTGACTGCAGCTCCTAAAAAATTTGGTGTCGGCTTTTACGCCTTTCTAAATATTCAGAGAGCACTTGCAAGAATAATTACAGCACACGCGCCGAGACGGACGAACCAGGCTGGCGCTAAAATTAACGTTCACAACACAAATTCCATTGCACGTTCAGTAATTACACACAGATCATTTGCGGCTTCCTTCAGGGGCAGACGTGAGCTCTTGGGTTGGTGCTTGCTGCTAAGTTTGGTGCAAGAATATTGCTAGGAGCAGGAACCGCTTATGCGCAATCACGAGTAATACACACACACATCTGTTTTTCAGAAGCTGACGTTAAGCACGGGTAGCGCGAGGGTCTCTGCGTTGACGTGACGACTTCGCTGCAGCCTAATTCCGAATACTGCATATGCAATGACAACAGCTATAGGGGCTTGTTGATAGGTCCTCTTGCAATTTCTTTAACCGCAGGAAGAACGACACAGGCATAAAAGACACGCAAGACAGCACACAGCGCTGAACGACCACCTGCGAACAGCTGTTTACGTCCGCCATTTCTATTCGTATTGAACTTCACAAATCGATGTTGCGCACTCCAAAACAAATTAAACTTTGAAGCGCTTTTAAATACCAAATGCATGTATTATTTGGTCCTAATGAAGAGAGGTCAATTACATTATAACGCGCACGTCTTTTTCATTACATTAAAGGAATTATGCGGCGTGTGCAACAAAACCTGGCAGCAAGCAACTCTGGGCGTCGCACCAGTCGCATTGTTGAAATCGCAGTCATGTGAAAGAGCCCTCAAAAATCGCATTGCGACCCATGCGATCGCACCAATTTTTGTTTGCTCCAGTCACAGCATGTGAAACGGCCTTAAGCCATATAGTGCACCATGAATTCAGTTTGTCCACGTTGTGCTGCAAAGTACCGTGAAATGGCAAATGGCAACTTACCAATATATCACACAATAATCGAAAAAGCAATGCGCATTACATGATATGTCATTGCACCATGCACTTTGTCACACAATCATCGATAAACTTGTGCACAGTAGATGAAAAACCATCAGGCATATCATAGATATATAGGCAAAACAATGAGCATTATTGCTTAAGGAACTCCTTAATGCACTGGAACATGAGGGGATGTTCTGCTGCTGCTAACAATGTATTGAAAATGGCTTCAAAGAAACGCTGCTGTCCAGGGGATCACAGAGGAATCAATGGCAATTGCTTTCATTTCAAAGATGAAGCATTTTTGCTATACCTTGCCATAGCCTTTAACACAATCAACATATAGCTTTTGAATAACTGCGTTTCGCAAGTTCTCCCGGAAGCCAGGCTGGTTCACAAATAAGTGATCTATAAATGATAAGTGACTCGCTACACTCGAGTGAAAGGATACATTACAGCATTGTGGTTTGCAAGAATGATCTTGCAAGCTTTACATTTATAAGAATGATCTGGCTGTGTAGTAACACAGGTATAGTAGTACCAATCCCGAAACCAGCAAGACCCCTGACCAACGGACAAGTCCCAGGTTCCTAGTGAACTTGAATTTGCTAGTGCTCCTGCATTACGCGCAAATATGTTGCAAACCATTGATATCAACATCACGATGGCTTTTAATACAGTACCTTATGCTACTCTAATAGGAGGAACACTGAGCAAGAAAATTTGTGGTAGAGCACTTACGTTCAACCGTACACTTTTTGGAAGACAGAAAATTTCAGCTGAGAGATCGCGGTATATTTGGCCCACCCACACCAACCTTACGGGCATCCTACAAGAAGTACTACAGTCTATGGGAAAGCGATCTCACACAGAAATTGAGAAAGATGCAACAAGCTCTCGACAACATTGCCGACTTGCTTTCTTGCTTTCTGATAAGTCGACTGACATCGATGTTGGAAATATGACTAGTGTCAAGAACTACCCCAGGTTGCACATTGTGCTTTGCACAGCTGGACAAATATATCCACAAGTCAACATCTCCAAATCCTCAGCTAATATAAGACCAAGATGGCAGAACCAGCATGTGGGTGAAACAATTATGCCACGCCTGGACCCAAATTCTACACCTGGTGAAAAGAATGATCTCAAAATCATGGGGGGTGGACAAGCAGATATTATCTAAGATCGCAGATGCTGTACTTGAGATGCTGTACATTGAGGCTTTCCTTTGTACTTTCTTACTTTGCCTGAGTAATCTAGTTTGGAAGGACTCCCATTAGCATATTTCATAAATGTTGATCTGATACTGGTTAAACACATGACTAGCTTAAGAAATCTGAGTGATTGCTAAACATTACAGTGAAGTAACTATGAAATTTATTAACACTGATAATAATATACTAGTTATATTTCTTTGCACAATACAGGCTAACCGTGAGAGGTGTGAAGGAAGGGGGAAAACCCTACGGCAAGTGCGCCTGCCAGAATTCCGTGGGCCTGCGTTCCTGCATTATGCATAATACGTATTTATATGGCCTTCTTGTTGGAGGTTCAGAGTATACTAACAGCGCGAGACACACAACAATGTAGACGACAGGCGTGTCTTAAGGAATTCTATGATGCCATGCACAAGTTTCAACACAAATGACGGTAGCTCTTCAAAAAAATTGATGTGTCTGCTTTTGCGCCTCTAGAAATATTCAGAGAGGGCATCTATATATAATCACCATCCCATAACAATTTTCTTAAGCAGTTCGTAATTTTCAGAAAAGATCGTGATGGTGCTCTCACATCATCAGGAGGCGTTGCGATAATTGCTGATAAGTCGATCGCCTGTCAAGAGGTGACATTACAGACTCCTCTTGAGGCTGTGGCAATCCGCGCCATATTGCATGATAGGCTCGTAACACTCTGCTCGTTATATATTCCACCAGATTATATATTGAATAGGATGGTTTTTGAAAACTTGATATCCCAGCTGCCTCAGTCCTACATGGTGCTTGGTGATTTCAATGCTCACAATACGTTATGGGGCATCTCGCGGTGTGATGCAAGAGGTCGCCTCATTGAAAATTTCCTGCGGTCTACAGGTACCTGCCTCTTCAATAAGAAGGAACCTACCTTCTACAGTACGAGACACAACACGTGCTCTGCCATAGACTTAACAATTGGCTCTCCTTCACTTCTTCCACATTTTGAATGGTCAGTGATCAAAAATCCGTATGGAAGTGATCACTATCCTATCATTCTACATACGGCAGAACAATTGGGACATAATACCTATCCGCCTCGCTGGAAGCTAGAGAGTGCAGATTGGCAACGATATCGGGAACTTAGCTACGTATCTCGAAATTCTATTAATAGTCTAAGTATAGATGGTGCGGTCTCATATATCACTGCTGTCATAATTGACGCGGCAACAAACTGTATACAGCAGACACACGGTCCCGCAACCAAGAAACGAATCCCCTAGTGGAATGACGCATGTAGAAAGGCGCGGAAAGATCAAAATAAGGCTTGGGGCCTTTTGCGTCGTTCACCAACGACAGAAAACCTTATAAATTTTAGACAGATGAAATCAAGAGGGCGACGCACACGACGTCAAGCACGCAGAGAAAGTTGGGAAAGGTTCCTGTCAGGAATCAATTCTTACACGGATGAGGCTAAGGTGTGGAAGAGATTAAGAAAATTTTATGGTCGACAATCGCACCCACTTCCTTTGGTGAACGACCAAGGGGAAAGCTTGGCAGACCAGGCTAACGCGCTTGGTAACCACTTTGAAAGCATATCTAGTTCGGCACACTACTCCGAGTCCTTCCTCAAACGCAAAGCTATAGCCGAAAAAAAAGCCATTCAATCGTAAAGGTGGAGATGATGAACCATACAACCGTCCTTTTACTCTTGCCGAATTTAAGGCTGCACTGAGCAGCTGTAGCAACTCCTCACCTGGAGGTGACAGAGTTGTATATGACATGATAAGATACCTGAATGCTGAAAGTCAAATGGCATTACTTTCCCTTTTTAATAAAATCTGGGCTGCGGGATACATACCTTCCACGTGGAAGGAAGCTATAGTAATTCCTATTTTAAAGACAGGCAAAGACCCATCTTCAGCATCCAGCTATAGGCCAATAGCGCTCACAAGTTGTATCTGTAAGCTTTTCGAAAAAATGATTAACCGACGATTGCTGTATTATCTGGAAAATAACAATGCGCTAGATATATATCAGTGCGGTTTTAGAGAAAGCAGATCAACCGTTGACCACCTTGTTCGAATAGAAGCAATTATAAGAGATGCTTTTGTCCACAAGCAATATTTTTTGTCGGTCTTTTTTGATATGGAGAAAGCCTATGATACAACATGGCGCTATGGAATACTACAAGACCTATCGTCTATGGGGGTACGAGGCAAGATGTTGAATCTCGTAGAAAGTTATCTCTCGAACCGGACTTTCCGTGTTAGACTTGGGAACACATTGTCGAGAGTTTTCATTCAGGAAACTGGTGTACCACAGGGAGGTGTCCTGAGTTGCACATTGTTCATCGTGAAAATGAATTCGCTTCGTTCTACCATACCACCAACAATTTCTTACTCTGTTTACGTCGATGACGTCCAGATAGGTTTTAAGTCTTGCAATCTGGCCATCTGTGAAAGACAAGTCCAGCTTGCTGTTAGCAAAATGTCGAAATGGGCAGATGAGAATGGCTTCAGGTTTAACGCTCAAAAAAGCACTTGTGTGCTTTTCTCTCGAAAGAGGGGTTTAGCTGCAGATCCTGCCATTGAGCTGCATGGAGTACATCTGCCTGTACGTAGCGAGCACAAATTTCTTGGATTATACTTTGACTCAAAGTTAACTTTTACCCCCCACATTCAATACCTAAAGGCAAAGTGCCTAAAAACAGCGAATATGTTAAAGATACTATCTCACACTGCTTGGGGCAGTGACAGGAGATGCCTGATGAATCTTTATAAGAGTATCATACGTTCTCGCCTGGATTATGGTTCAGTCGTATATCAATCTGCAAGGCCAAGCGCACTAAAGATGCTTGATCCTGTTCATCACTTAGGGCTCCGCTTAGCGACTGGGGCTTTTAGAACAAGCCCCATTTCCAGCCTCTATGTTGAGTCAAACGAGTGGTCACTCAACCTTCAAAGGTCTTACTCTAGCCTTCTGTACTTTCTGAAAATAAATTCAAACTGCCAACATCCTTGTTACTCCGTCGTAAATGACACTAAGTGTGCCACACTTTTCCATAACCGACCTACAGCAACAGAACCCTTCTCACTGCGGGTGAGGAAACTCGCCGAAGAAAGCGGTGTTCCACTGCTTCAGCATCATGTAATGCCAGCAGCAACGCCCTTACCTCCGTGGCAATGGCAACTTATAGATTGTGATATATCGTTTGTTGAGGTCTCGAAGCATGCTCCGGAAGTACATATACGAATGCACTTTCGTGAACTTCAATCTAAATACTCTTGCCCGGAATTCTTTACTGATGCATCAAAGTCACATGCTGGCGTGTCCTATGCGGCAATCGGTCCTTCCTTTTCTGAATCCGGTGAAATGCATACAGAAGCAAGCATATTTACGGCTGAGGCTCATGCCCTGTTATGTGCAGGGAAGCATATAACGAAAACAAAGCTTCAAAAATCTGTTATATTCACTGACTCCTTAAGCGTAGTAAAGGCATTAATGTCCCCTCGTAAACACAAAAACCCTGTGCTCAGTGAGCTCTATTCAGTGTTGTGCACAACATATGCATCTAACCAACGTATCACAATATGCTGGGTACCAGGACACAGAGGTATTGAGGGCAACATGCTTGCAGATAAAACTGCAGTTTCCCTTGTAAGAAAGGGGAACACCTCCTCTACAGCTGTTCCCGCAGTAGATTTGAAGCATTTCTTGCGCAAGAGCCTTAGGAGCTATTGGCAGCACTCATGGGATGCGGAAACAGGAAATAAACTTCACGCCATCAAACCACTGTTAGGGTATTGGCCACCAAGTACGAAATCACGACCAACCGAAGTCATTTTTTGCCGCCTTAGAATTGGCCACACGTATGGCACACACTCTCACTTGTTGACTGGAAATGAACCTCCTTCCTGTAGCAAATGTGGCGAGACGCTGACTGTGATCCATGTTTTAATAGAGTGCAAGGAATTAGAGCCTCAAAGAAAGAAATACTTCCCCTTAGCATACAAACAACACGTTCCTCTACACCCAGCAATGTTTCTGGGCACAGAACCGTTCTTTGATCACAGGTTAGTTTTAAAGTTTCTTGAAGATGCTGGTACATTGCGAGTCATCAGCCCCCTGCATTCGTAGCACATCCTCTCTTCAGAGGCTGCTGCTGCGACAGCCTTATAGTAGAGCACGTGCCTCTCGGCCCTTGCGTTCAAGGGCCCTGTGAGGCACCAGTGCTACTTTCACGTACACGTTTTATGACATCACTTCAGAACAAACCATCCATGGTCATTGCTCACATCTCTGGTAATTGTCATCATTTTATTAGTTATATGTTTTACGCAAGTTACAGCGACTGATTCTAGGCCTATTTACAGTCATTTAACATTCACCATCCACAGTACATTCCTTTATTTCATAAATAATTGATTTGAAACCCATCACCATGTGTATGGCGCTCTTTGGCCATATCTGGCCCTTGCGCCAAAAAACCCCATACATCATCATCATCATCATCATATATATATAATCACAGCGCACGCACCGCGATGGACGAACAGGCAGGCTAGCGCCGAGGTTGAATTTCACAACACAATTTCTATTCCACGTTCAGTAATCACACACAGATCATTTGCGGGTTCCTTCAGGGACAGACGTGGGCTTTCGGGTTGGTGATTGTTGCTGTGTTTGGTGCAAGAATATGGTCAGGATCAGGCACCGCTTATCCGAATCACGAGCGATATACACACATCATTTCTCTAGAAGCGGACGCTGAGCACGGGTAGCGCGAGGATCTCGTTGCGCTGACATGACGACGTCACTGCTGCCAAATTCCGAACACGGCATATGCGGTGAGGGTAGCTGTATGAAAGGTCATCTTGCAATTTGGTGTAGCGCAAGCAGAGCGACACATAGAAGAAACATGAGACAACACACAGCGCTGAACAACCAGCTGCGAACAGCTGTCTGCGTACGCCATGCATAGGGAACCGCCGTTGCGCACTCCAAAACAAATTTAAACTTCAAAACGTTTTTAAATTACAAAACGCACGTATTACTTGGTCCTAATAAAGAGATGTCAATTATATTATAACGTGCATGTCTTTTTTATTACATTAAAAGAATTTATACGGCGTGTGTGACAAAATAAGGCAGCAAGCAATTTCGCATCTGCTGAAGTCGCAGCTGCGAAAATCGCACTGCAAAATCGCACCATGTGAAACAGCCTTTACGCGCGCGTCCCACCATCCGCGCGTCAATCGCGCCAGAAATCGCGCCATGCGGTTCCGGCTTAAGAGGCCACGCGTGCATCCTGCTTGATGCTTAGCTCGGTGACGTCATGATCACATGGCTCTCCTACACCACGTACTTATGGCACAGAGAAATTTCAATGGTAGAAAGGGGGAAGTGGCCGGTGTGTCCCATCGCCATTCCTATCTACGCCCGTAGGTGGAAATGGGGCTTGTGTAACCGGGAAGCGACAGTGATGTTCGGTGTGCGGCCGCAGGAAGGTGCCTCGGGGAAGCATTCTGTTGAGCTCTTAGTTGAACATGTCGCATTGTTGCTCTCGTAATTTGGTTTCCGAATATGAACAAATATATTGTCCTTGTTTTCCCTCCGCGGAATTCCCTACTCATCGCTGCAATCCCTACTAGTGTAAAAAGAAATCAAGAAATGCTTTCCTGTAGAGCTGCCGACGTGACTCCTCCCACCTTTTGCCCTCTCGTTCTTCTTTTCCTCTTCTTTTTCTTTTTTTTTTCGAGTAACACATCTCCTCCTTTGGAGCGTTATTTGCCGGTTTCGTTTTAGTGCCAGACATTCTTTCCCTCATCGTAAGCACTTTGAGCGAGGTAGATTGGTATAGGTAGGTATTTACTGTTTTATCGCACTTCGCACCTTTGTAATAGAAAGACATTTGTGACCGACAGTGGAGTCAAGCCTCTGCCTTCGAACAAAATGAGCCAAGGTTCTAAGCACTTTACCCGGCAACAACGTTATGTGGCAGCGCAACGAAAGCTACGGAGCCAAAGCTTATTTGTGTTAATGCGCATCTGCATGTAGTCCGTCAGTATAAGCAACTCGAAGCTGCGCAGCGTAAAACAAACCCTACCAATTCTTACTTCTTTAATTTTCTTGTTCAGAAATGTATTTAATAACAAATGAAGAGCTTGCATAGAAAAAGGATTTCCGTTTCTTACTGTCCCTACATTTCTGGCTCACGTCTGCTTTTTGTGGTCTTATAAACCGCCAGCAAAACGTATGCACTACTTGGCGTAGTAACACAAGAGCAGAAGCTCCGCAGGTGCGGGCGCATGCGCGTAGCTTAGGCTGTGGTGTCACGGCCGATCTAAATAGGTCGCGAAGCTTGGAACGAAACGCGTCCCAAAACCGATTGCCAGAGACATCAGTCAGTGGTACGCGATTGAAGCGCGACTAGGTGAGGGGGAGAAGGGGGGGGGGGGACAAACACTCAAACTAGAAAATCTATGTAAAAATAAATGTTGAAACATTTTTCATCGGAATACTGTCATACGAGTAAATATTCCGTTTCAAATACTTATGTTCTACTAAAACAACAAATGTTAATTTTGTTTCTATTTCACAATTTATTAGATCTTGGTGACTCCTAGCAACCAGGGATTCTGGCCCAAGAAATAGCTGGCCCGTGCAAGCCAGTTATTAAGTCGTGTGGACTGGCGTTGCTCACTTGCACGTGGCGGCTTCGTCCGGGTTTTCTTATTTCCTTGCGCGTATGTTCAAGGTGTGGCGTGCGCTTCATTCCAATGACCTAGCGCACGGCATTTATTGGCGGAAGGTGTGAGTGCAGACTTTTTGTTATCCTCCAAGTTCATGCTGCGGCATCCAATGCGCTGTGTCTCGTCGTGACGATAAAATCGGAGCGCTCCGCGAAGAAACGTCGCACTATGTTCGTTCACTCTCTGTAACACAGGCCCTGAGTGTCCTACAGGCAGCAAAATCAGTGAGTCGAATGTTGCCTAAATCATAATGCGGGGCAATGTTGTCTGATCACTGCTGGATATTGATACATGGTGTCACACGGAATTGCGAATGATTCTGTGAAAAGGTTTCGCATATGGTACGACTGTGCTGGTCTTAGTACTTTTCATCCATTGAAACGTATGTTTTGTTTGCTCAATTATATTTCGTTGCATTATTCTAGACGAATAAAAGTGAAGCTGCTTTTCAAACCCCTTTAGCACTGTCATTTCGTTATAACCTATTCGCTCGCTTTCCTAAGGAACCTACTGGAGCGCTTGCCGTCAATAACAGCCTAATTATGTTCACATTAAGACATACGCCACTCCTATAGCTTAATGACATGCTGGCGCTTCAGCTGAAGGGAGTAGCAAACTCGCCTCAGCCACGAAAGAAAAACAACTGCTGGCGTAGCGGTCGAAATGCCGGACGCTAAAGAAATTCAACCATTCGTGCCAAGCACCATAAGATCTCGGCATCACTTCCATTTCCGGTTGTGATGTCGTACTTTTTTTCTTTATTTACGGAAGTTGTCCCCACGACACACACAGATGGCGACGGCCGCCACACGTCGCCATTTTCTTGACATGTGGGCTCGTATGGAAGCTTCGCTACCAGTTTACATATACCTTGGTTCCGCCACAGAAATTTCTCGCCGGTTATAGGCCACGATCACAGGCAAACTACTCTCGGGCCAAAGCTGACCAGCGCTTCGAGACGTTTGGGTCATGTGTCCAAGGAGGTTGCATGCGTCACGCGCCTGTTTCTAGTGTTCTTTCCTCGTGACAGCTCGCGCTTTGAGACGCTGTGTTAGACTACACCGTCCCAAGTATGTTCCTTGTGGCACCTAACGCTAATTTTGCGACTCTGTAGCACCTTTGTCAAGCGAAGCTTGTGTCGGCCTCACACGTGTCGGTGGTGGTGGTGGTGGTGTCATGCTAAAAAAAGCCAGCTGATCCTAGAATGGAGCAACTGTTCCAGCTGCGCCGCCGCCGGATCACGTGACGCGCGCGGCCAATCAGGGTCGTTTGGCGTGTCGCGTGGAGGGAAGGCCGCGCGTGGTGCGTTCTGCCGAGGAGCAGACTGCGTTTGATGAACGGCGCCACGAGCTCGCTCGGGAGAAGGCTCGCCATCGATGTGCAGACCCGCCCGTGAGGACTTCCGTAGCCCTCACACGAAGTTATGGGTTATGACCTTTTTTGAGCATAAGGTGCAGGGGGGGGGGGGGGTCAAGGGGCTCGCACTCTTTTTACCACGTTGGTTTATTTATTTAGACTGAACGCTTTTCATTGCGATATCAATTATGTGGACACTCCAAGCGCATTTCTGCCATCGCCGCGCGCAGTATGCATTACGCTGTATGCGCAACTCGTCAGATCACCGTCACTGCACCAGTTTTCGTCAGGGGAGAGGGTTTGCGAGTCGCTTTCTCCTCAAAAACGGGTGTCCATTGCTCCCTTGTGCATAATTACTGTCCTTCGTAGTTAAGTTAGCCCTTAGCCATTTCATCGCTCCTTGCGGTCGTATTATATTCTTTTCAAGTTACATGGTTATCTTTATGGAAATAACGCTAACATAGGCGCTACAATACCACCAACGTACTTCGCCATATAGCTTATTTCACAAAATATGGGGGAAATTCTGTTGGGCGAAAGCGCCATGCTTTGGTCAAAGAATTACGGTTGGGCCCGCGTGCAAATGGTGGGTAGTACACGCATTTGGCTAAACATTGTGCTCCTGGCTTCAAATGGCTTTCCGACTTTGCACCTTCCTCAATTGCACCTTGCTCATTTACAAGTAGTAGTAGTAGTACAACTTCCTACCCCAGTCAACAGAGGGGGTGGGAGTTAAAGACGAAGTTGGTCCAGCAGGGTGGTGCCCCTATTCCAAGGCCCCACTAGCACGGGCCATCCGCTCAGCTCGTTGGATCCGTCGTAGCGGATCTTCCAGGGCGGGGCTAGACAGCAGTGCCTCCCATTCGTTCCACGTGCTGTTTGTTTCGTTTACAAAAAAAAAAGAATTTCGTTATGAACGGGACAGTTCCCTTTAGTATGCGTGTTCGTTCTATTGCCTGTATTGTGTGTGTTTTATTGCTCCCCATTAGCTCCAGGTTCAGAAGAATGTAAGTGCTTTGAGATTCTTCGCGGGCGAGAAAAAAAAAATAAGCTGCCGGCCACGAAGGAGGGGCCGTAGTGGTCACGTGCTCAAACAGGCAGCACAAATGATTAAACTGGTCGCTGAAGTAGCTAAAGCACCGCTGCCCCATTGCAGAACTTCAATAGCGTGAACCGGAACAGGACCATTTTCGAAGTAAACATCTATCGAGCACGTCTGCGGAGAATATCGGCGCTAATATCGGGATCGCTGAAAACGCCGGAAAGCAGTGCTGGCGTGAAAAGACTGAATTTCTGCGTCGGAGTGAATGGTATGAGGTGAATAGAATTGGATTTTTAATGAGAGAAAGGCGCGAAGAGATCAGCCGATGGACCGCAGCCTCCGCACTTCCGTTCAGCGCAAGCGTAAGTGGGGCGGCCAACGAAAGCGCAGGATGCCGAGTGAAGCTGATGATGACAGGGTGATTGAGAGCTACGTACAGCTGTCCACAATATTTTTCGGTATGCCGGCACTGCACAAAAGAAAGCCTCAAGTACATCATATCCAGAACACACTCCCTTCCAATTCAGTGGTGCATTCTGCAGTTTAATAAAAGGCCTACAGGCAGCCCCTCTGTAAACTGCGGGATGAGTTTGCTGCAAGTCCTGTATTCGCACTTTTTCTCATTCCAAGTGTTTGGCATCAGAAAAGCTTTATTTCTAAAACTTGTAATGGTCCGCTTAAAATGCACATCCTGTCCTCTCGAGGATTGCGTAGTGTGCATCGCAATTTGTGTGCAATAGTGCTCAAAGCAAAAAAAATAGTTTTCGATCTCGTTCAAGAGCCATTTCAAACTACGTTCCTTTGGAAGCTAGATGTCAGTACCTGCCTTTAGATGGTTTAATTATTGTTTTTTTTATAATTACTGACCTAGTTTCCCAGCCCCACAGTTGCACAAGTTCGAGAAAACATCCGTGGAGAGTTGGGTGTGTTGAGATAAAACAGTCAAACGGGGATCGCAACTATTTTTTCACTTCAACAATTTTTTACAAGACATACCAAAACCACTTTATTACATCATAATCGAGCTGATCTCTTCAGAGTACGCCTTGGTGCCAGCCACAAAAATACCTTAACTGTAACCATGTAAAAAAATCTGGCGTACGCATTTGGACGATATTCTGAATTTGACAGAGTCTAAAAAATAAGATCTTGTTTGCTTTCATACTTTTCCTACCGACTTTGCACATCGTTGTTAAACAAAAGTAATTGGCTGTACAATCTGACAATGCAAACAAAAAAAATTCATACGTGGCATTGGGACAAGCAGGCATAAAATGGACCTTTGTGGCAATTTTAATGTGTCTTCTTATCATGAGTTTTCTTGTAATCGTTTTGTGTACATATTTTTCTACGCGATAAACGGACAGGAATGCTTATTAATACCTACCGATATATGTTTTTTTTTTCATTTTATGGCAGAACTTGCGATATCACAAAAACCTGAAAATTTTGACTTTTTCTGCACGCAAGAAAAAAGACAGGCATATCCGATACCTCCCAAATTTCCCCAGAATTACGTTCTATCAGCGCGTATCCGGTATATCTAAAATGTTGCATTCTTTCGTTCTGAATAAAAACGAAACTAAAGAACAGCGATATTTAGGCGGCAGTCTTCAGCTTCTCACGGCCGGCCTTCTATAAAGAATGTCACCCCATGCAAGCGTTGCGTTTGATGATAGCTTCTGTTTGTGGCATGAACTAATAAGCAACCTCAACTCCTACAGAGAAAACACAAGTGGGTTTTTACTTAAAAACTTAAAACGTGACTAGCTATAATCCCCCAAAAATAAATTATGGGGTTTTACGTGCCGAAACCACGATTTTATTATGAGGCACGCCATAGTGGGGGAACTCCGGAGAAATTGCACCACCTGGGGCTCTTTAACGTACACCTAAATCTAAGTACACGAGTGTTTTCGCATTTCACGCCCCCCCCCCCCCCCTAAATGTGGCCGCCGTGGTCGGGATTCGATCCCGTGACCTCGTGCTTAGCAGCCCAACATGTCTAGCTTTAATCCAAAAGGCGTGTCTCGCTCTAATCGCGGTGGATCAGTTGACATGGCTCGACACGATGTCGCGGGTTCAAGTCTCTGCCCCGGTGGTTGTACTTTAATGAAGACGAACCCGAAGACACCAGTACTTACATTTAGGCAAACACGACGTATAGGAAAGCCGGTATGATATAATCTACAGCATCCTAATGCAGCGTTCATCATAAATCAGCTGTTACTTTCAGAAATAAAAATGTTCAACCAACCAAACGATCGGCCATAAATATTACAAAGGTGAATCCATTCTTCCGGTAAAATCGCGTATTATACTTGAATTGTGTACGCATTAGCATATGGCAAATGTCGCACGGCAGTTTCATGTTTTGAGTTGTCCGCTGCTTGATGCGTTCACTAAGAGGCAATTTGCAGTGATGCAATAAAAATGGAAGTAACATATGTGAATGTTTTAAAACATAAAATTGTGGCCAATGGTGGTAAAATTTTCTCTCCAAGCTCTCACGTACACCGGCTGATACAAAACGCGTGTATGAAATACGTGTTGCTCAACACACGACTAGGTCTGACGCTACATGCAAAAAAAATTTCTCAAAGTATATTTGCTTTTCAATTTTGTGGTGGTGCGCCGAAAAGAAAACACCAAGAAACGTGCTTTCCAACTTGTTTTAGAAGAGCACGAGAGTCGACATGGAGTTAGGTTTTTACTGTTAGATACCTCACGCATCGTTTGTAGCAAATATCAAAGGACGTCATTAAAAGCGCTTCCCAATTTGCAGCAAGATAACTGGAGAGAAGCGACAGGTTTTGGTACAACCCACAAATCTTGGGGAAGACGAGTATTAACTCATTACATTCAAAAGAAATCATCAACATGCACAGTTCAACTTTTCGGCACACGTCACCAATACAGTGGGCTCTATTTTTTGAAAATATGAATATTCTGTCTTTCTTGACCTCTCAGTCAAACGGAGAAGCTTTTCAAACATTTCCTCAATGGCTCTAAACGGACGAAAGCAAGGGTTTAGCACTTTTCATTTGACCCCTAATTGACACACGCACTTCAAAATTGGCTTGCGTATTGCCATATTTTATCCCCACATTTTCTTAAAATCTAAATTTCAGTGTTATGCAGTTTATTTTTCCGAAAACCATGAAAGTTGCCACAAAACATTTTCGACCACTTGTAAAGTCGCTTTACCAGCTTCGTTGTAAATACAGTGCACCTCAGCTCGGGAAGTCAAAATGTGAGATAATTAAAGCAAACTTTTCTGATAAGAACGACGCTATACTAAGAGAAATACCTTGTGCGAAAAGTTTTGTAAATCTTGCTTTGGTAGTAATTTGTGCCTTACTCGAGACAAAAAGTTGTCGCAGTTTCACCCGAAAGGCGAAGCATCAATTGCGATAGCAAATTTGTAGAGAGCTATACGGAGTAATGATAGTAGCTTTATGAGCTGTATAAACTTGGACATGCAGCAGCACCGGCAACACGCAGAACTGTTGTCGACGCCGTCGCCGCTTTGCCCGCGTTCGCACAAAATGCGTGCGGCGTTGGTGACTGTTGCCGGAGCCTCTGATATAAATAGGCACTTGGTGCCGCAGCTAAACGTCGCCTCCCTTCCCTCCCCGTTACCCCGACATCCCCCACGGCCTTTCGCGCGTCGGAAGAAGGCGCGTTTGCTCTACATATATGGTGATTGTAAAGGAGGAAACAGACGCATACTTCTGCAGCCCTTAAGGGAGCACGGCGCAGAACGCGCGTTTGTTCTCCGCCATGGATTCACTCCCCGCGAAAGCGCGCGTCCCTCGCGCCCTTTCACTCGCACATACAGCGTTCGGCGGCGCGTGGCGACGATTTCATCTCCATTGACGTCATACGGAACCTCACGGCGACGGCGACGGCGACGCCGACGGCAGAAATCTGCTTTGGAGTGTCCATATAATTGCTATCGCAATAAAATGTTGAAATCAATACCTAGTATCCCCAGAAGCTTTACGGCTTCATTTATGAATATTACTAGGTGCCGTTGAAAGCCACGTCGGCTTCCTCGCAATTTTCTTTTCTACGCTAGTTCTTGTTCTGCAGGGATAGCACTTGTGTCTGTTTATGCAGCATCGTCATATATGAACGTTAATCCTCACTGAGAATTGCGTAATGCAAAATTCAAGACGTGGGCAGTTCAGCCAGCGCCGTGTTTTTTTTTTTTTTATTATTCATGAGTGGAGTCATTGTGCTTGTCACAGGTGATACACTGTTTTTGCATCGTGCATGCATATATTTACAGTTTTTATCAAGACCTTTGTATATCTACAGCGAGTCTAGGGAGTTTCACTCTGTGCGATTTGGAAAGCATTTGACGATTTATTTTAAAGCGGAAGCTTTATATGGCTTGGCGAAACGAAAAAAAAAAAACACCGCATATCCACGGGGTGAATGATGATGAGTGGGCGAGGCTCCGGAGGGAATCATCGGTAAACCATGAATCTTCCGTGTAATTCGCCCAGTCTCGCCGCACTAAATCGAACGATTGACTTCCACCAATGACACGCGTCATATGTGACGTCATTCCTATTTTATAACAGCGCCCTTCATTATAATTGCACCATCTCCCGCTTAAGGGGACGCTAGCACAAACGCGTTAGAAACGTGCAGTACTCTCTAGTAAGGGGAGAGGCCACAGCATCTTACGCAGCCGTTTACACATGCCGGAACGTGCACCGCGTTTGCCGACGCCATCACATGACTGCTGAGGGAGTATAACCCCCGTATTCATAAACGCTCCTCGACTTGAACTTGACTTGCCACCGCCTTCAACGCGTTTCGAACGCGCTGCCCAAGGCGGTGGCAAGTGAAAAAAAAATTAAGATTAAATTATGGGGTTTTACGTGCCAAAACCAGTGCTGATTATGAGGCACGCCGTAGTGGGGGACTCCGGAAATTTGGACCACCTGGGGTTCTTTCCAGTTCAAGTCGAGGAGCGTTTATGAATACGGAGGTAAGGCGGAGCATAGCCTCCTAAAAAAATATAGGAGGCTATATATGGGCGGAGAGGCCACAGCGTCTTACACCAGCTTCTTACACGGGCCGTAACGCGCAAGCACAAACGCGTTAGAAACGCGCAGTCTTTCGTTAATGTTGGGTATTTATTGTCATCGTGGTGCGCGTGTCCATGTGCGCTTCGTTGCCTCGGGTGGAATTATTACTGACGATGAGACAATTTTAGCGTGTACGCGTCCGCACAAGTTGAGCGGTCGTATTTAACGAATATTGTGATTGTGATTCTGTTTTGTGATTCTCTGTGAATTTATGTATTTCTGTGTGTGCCAAAGACCGGCAATAAAGAAAAAAAAAAAGCTTCGTGGCGTAGTGGTTAGCGCCGCGCGTTCGAAAGCGAGGGGTCCCTGGTTCGATTCCGCGCTACGGACACAACTTTCGGAATTTTTTTTTTTCGTAAAAGTAGACGTGGCTACCTACTACTACTACATACTACAGAGGAGGGACAGACCCACACCCTAAGGAGCTTCGCCCCTAAAAGGGTCTGTCCGTCGCCTCTCCACAGAAAACTGTCATCATTAGCACTCGCTCGAGCGCCGTTGTATTCTTCTTCGCCAGGTAGCTCATTCGCGCCCCTCGGTTTTCGCTCGTGCTCGGCACGCGCTCTTACTGCTGCTCCCGCGTTCGTCGTCGTCGTCTTCTTCCACAGCTGGCTCCGTTGCCACTCTACATTCCAGCGTAGAATTTCACTTCTCTTCTGTCGTCGTAATGGGGAAGCCGCGTTTACAGGAATATGAGCGATTGCTTAAGGGGGTATAAGTCATTCATTGCCTTACGTGACGGACAGATTAATTTTTGAAGCAATTTAATTTCGAAGAATCGCAAGCGGGCCATGGCGGGCGAATGCTGCTAACCACGCCGCCGAGCAAATTGTAATCATCGAACGCAAGCGACAACGGCGGACTGCAGGCGTACAGTCAGTGACGTCATTCTCTCCGTCCCAGCCGAACGTGTGTGTAACCTCATCATTGAGAAACACTTTAATGAACTCGCGGAATTGAGCCAGTGATAAGCACCAGGGACTCACGTTTCAGCTTCGCTGGTTAACTATCTTCACCTGGTGGAAGGACCAACGAATTTTTTTTATATTAGAGCGATAGCTCAACTACTCCATGTACAAACCCAGAAAACGCCTGGTTCCGTAAGTCTGACCTTCCAAATGACAAGGTCAAAGCGCGGCGCGTGCCGCGTTTATATACCGCGCACCCCATACTTTCTACCAATAATAGCGTGGCGTCGCATCATCGGCGGTGCTGGCCGGCTGGAGAAAAACAAAAAGAGACAGAACGCTCGTCTTCATGCATAGCGTTCACCGCCAGAGTTACCGGGAAAACATTACTGCTGCAAAGCTGAAGTCGCCCGGAAGCGTAGGAAGCAGTCAGGGATCCTCGAATGCTATGGCGTTCTACTCTTACAGGTGAAGCTTAAGCGTCTCCCACTTTTACAGCGAAGCTGTATACCTCTACCAGCCGAGGAAATTTTCGTGTCGTTGGCGTAAGCAAAAACAGCCAGGCTAAAAATTTTATACAAACAGCATATCTCCTTTGAAATCAGGCATACAGCATACAGCTCAGCACTCGTTTTCAAAAGAAAAACCACAGAACAAGCATCAAAACCACATGATGGATGATAAGGCGCGTGTGAACAATAAGAACACCCAATAAAGGTATTCTTATTGTTCTATTCTTAATCTTCTAAACCCGGAGGGTGTTTTTACGCAACCGTAAAGATTACGGTTGCGTAAGCTACTGCGCATGGAAAAGTACCCAACAGCATAGAAATCACGTAGTGACGTCACCGCGGTCTAGCGACTCATTCAGGTCATTTCAGGCTACCACGGGTAGACCACGGTACTGTAAAGACGCCAGAAGAACAGCATGAATATAATGTTGTTGTGAAGTAAAGAGGGTGTCGTTAAGTACATTTCACTTGTCTCTGGATTCCCTCTTTGTAGAGTCACGTGCGTGAATTCAAGTGACGTCATGGGTAATCGTTGTGGGTGTAGTTTACAGCTTCGCTGTTCAACCGCATTCACAGCATGGATTTTAGCCACACTTTCTTTGTTTACTGTCCCATCATGAAGTGTTTAATTTGTGTGTTAGCTATTATGTTCAATAGTTTTAATATATGAGTGTGTTAGCTATGATATTTGTATAGCTGGCTCATCAGTATCCGAATTTCCACATTACCACACTGTATAAACAACACCTACAACAATGTAACGTATTTTTTATTATTATTACAAAGAATACATATTACATAAGGTTTTTTTGTGTGTTCATGCCATGGGCGTGAAAATTTATTATTTAGACGTGAAACATTTATCCTGAATTAAAAAAAAGAAAAGACGAAGAAATATCATCCGCGATACCTACGTATAGGTAATGTTTTGTCAGGTCTAAGAAAACTTCCACCATTTTGTCTTTTGCAGCATTGCTAGGATTTCCTTGAATAGGCATGCATAAGCTAGGCTACTTGCCTGAATAGACGTGTCATGTGTACGTCATTCATTTCTTCCTTTTCTTGCGACAAACTGGCGACAGATGCTATCTCCTACATCTGCTCTATTTGCATGCTTTATGTTCATACACACACACACACACACACACACACACACACACACACTTTATATATATATATATATATATATATATATATATATATATATATATAAAACGTTTTTTAATTTTTATTCACTTTTTTTGCTTTTTCAATGCTATGCCATGTATAAAGTCCTTTGTAACTATGTAATGTATAATATAACTTTGTTTTCACTTCTTGCTCTGTTTTTTTTTTTGCAATGCTTGTCTGTTCACTTCTTTTTCTTCTTCTTTTTTTTACGATATGTCTGGTTTTTTGAATATTTATTGTGTTCCTTGTAGCATTGATATCTTTTAACCGAATGTATTTATTGTAACACACGCCCCCCTCTACCCTATGCCTCTTCGTAGGCCTGTGAGGTATTTGTAAATAAAATAAAATAAAATATATGTATATGGAAACATTATTTAAGGGGAAGGCGTCTTGGAGACCAAGGGTGAAGCCCTGAAACCAGGGCTGCACGGGACTCGGCTGCCCACCGGACTTGATCCAGGAGTGCCTTCTGCACTCCCGTATCCTGCCCATCGCCTGTACCCACCCTCTCGCTTGCGCTAAAAGGCCAGTGGGCGCAGACAAAATACAAACATCCCCGCAGTGGTTGCTTAGTGACTTTGGTGTTGCGCCGCCAAGGATAAGATAAGACAAAATCGCGGCCCTAGGCCGCGATTTTGTAGCGATGCCTTATGACTTATTCTACTCTATAGTGTTATCATCCACCGCTCACGGCCGGCTGATTCCGTTGATAACGCGAGCGGACCGTCGCTCTGACCACTGACAAAGCGCGATAAATGCGAAAAGGCATTATTACTGGAAAGGCATCGCTACAAAATACCGGCCCAGTGCTTTGAGAGGCTTGGGGGCGTTAGCCGCACCTCATAGCGACAATTCGTAGCCATTC
Source organism: Dermacentor silvarum (assembly GCF_013339745.2). Lineage (NCBI taxonomy): Eukaryota > Metazoa > Arthropoda > Arachnida > Ixodida > Ixodidae > Dermacentor > Dermacentor silvarum. Next base: position 74,963,094 of record NC_051163.1, read on the forward strand.
CGTCGACGTAATGAGAACGAAGAACGGAAGCGCGGCTCGCGATACAAACCCGCTCTGATGTATTGGGGTGGCGTAAAATAAAGCTTTACTGTAACGCTCTATAAAGCGGTATGTCTCGCGTTTGCTGATGAAGGGACTTTTTGTTAGTTCGAGAGCTGTGCAAAACGCCCATCGGCATCACATCATAGGAATAGCGAAGCGCGACGGCAGTTTCATTTTACTCCAGTTTTCTGCGTTACGTGAGAGTTGGACGGTGCACCGCGCTTCACCGAGCGGCGGGCGTAATCAGGTAAATTGAGTAAATAATTTGAAGCCAGTTATTTTTTTTCTACATAGCCATTTTTAAACGTAGAAAATAAAGTCGACTTTTATGACGATTCTCTCTAGCTTTCAACTGTAAACATGGGCCGTAATGTTTGGTGCTGAAAAGTTATTTAGTGTTATTGGTGTAATTCGTGAATTCATTCGTTTGGTTCTCCTGGCAAGTGATGTCGGCCTGCGCAGATAGTTCACCGGTAGCGACGCCATTCGGATACATTTCTTCGGCCTAACTTTAAAAAGGTGTGTTCACAGTAGAAAACGCAAGATTTGAAAATCTTGTCTGAATAGCTATTGTCACGTTCTAGTGACGATGAAGAACACAATGAGCAGCACGAGAACAAGTTGAGAGCAGGAGCCAACGTTTTGACAAGTGTACTTGTCTTCTTCAACGCGTAGTACTATACAAGTAGTAGCAGTAGGCGTAGTTGTACAAGTAGTAGTGCAGTCGTACAAAATGTGACTCACGAACAAGCTCGTTATCGGGCGAGCATATGCCGAGACGAACAAGTTACATTCAAGCACAACGATAGCGGCAAGCACAGTCGGCGATCGTCGAAATCTGATAAGCGGGCCGAGCGCGTCGGCTTTTATGCGTGACTCGTCGAAGGTTCCAGCGTGATCGCTAGTACCCACGTGACTTCCAGAAAATAATACAAAATTCGTGTAGCGCGTGTAATCAGTTTGCACATCAATAGCATTCGAGACTTCCGATAGATGCAGTCGCGGCCTACGCCGAGCGATAACGTTTAACATCTGTTAGCCGGTGAAACGCGGTCACCGGAGAAAGATACACAAATACACGTGCCAATTTTTACATAATACACGTGCCAAATACACATTTTTTGTTCCTTTTTTTTTACACCTTCCGATTTATTTACTCACATGTGAGCGTCCGACGCCCTCTGTTGCCTTTGATGGGTTTTTGGGCTGGTCAAGTTGCCTGCGCGCAACTTTTTATCCAGAACCCCACCATGTAATTCTTTTCATGGGAAATAAATTATTATTATTATTATTATTATTATTATTATTATTATTATTATTATTATTATTATTGTCCTTGTCCACCACCGACTTGTCACTGGTTACCGACAAAAGCAATGTTAATGACCAAGTAGATCAGTTTACAGAGCTTGTTTTGAGCAGTATGCGCAAATACATTCCCCAGTACAGGCCTAGACGCTCTAGATATACCCCCTGGTTTTCGTCTGAACTCATAATTGCCCTAAAGCATAAAGATCGCGCACACCGAAAATCCAGAATTCCGTTGCCTAATGAGTATAGAGAAGAATTCCGCTTTTTTCGGGCTCTCTGTAAACGTCTCTATAAGCGGGATCAAGATTCATATATGGCATTCTTGGAAAAAAGCGCCTCGGACCGGCCAGCAGAATTTTGGAAGTATATCCGTAAGCGCTCCAATAAACATGGAGAGGGTTTTCGCTTACTTGACTCTAGAGGAGCGGAAGTCCAAGCAGTCGCGGATTGTTTTGCAGCCCATTTCTCTTCCTTATATAAAGATGCAGGTTTCAACGCTGGCGTCAGTCAGCAGCACACGACGGTTCCTACATCTAGTGCGGTGTTGTTTGATGAAGAGCTTGTCCACGAATGCCTTAAGCGCTTGAAGCCTTCCCTATCCTCCGGCCCTGACGGCATCCCCTCCGCAATTCTAAAAGCTTACGGCAGTATATTTGCTCCAGTATTGGCATCTATATTTAATAACTCTTTGACTACTTCCACTTTCCCTCACATGTGGAAAACTGCTCGTGTTTTTCCTGTATTTAAGTCTGGATGTAAGTCAGATGTGTCGAATTATCGCCCAATTTCTCTTCTCTGTGCTACGTCCAAGATTTTTGAGCTTGCTCTTCACAACTTATTGTCTTTTACTGTGAAGAACTCGCTCATTCCGAATCAGCATGGATTTCTCACCGGCCGCTCCACTATCACAAATCTCGCAAGTTTCATGACACAGATCTCCACGCCGGTACTTCAAAGGGGGCAAGTTGACACCATTTACTGTGATCTCAGCAAGGCTTTTGATGTAGTCAGCCACTCGCTGCTTCTGCTCAAGATTACGCACTTTGATGTTGACTCGTCAGTTGTGAATCTCTTGCACAGTTATCTTCTTGATAGATCGTGTTATATTAACGTCAATGGCCAAACATCATCTTCTTACTTGGCAACTAGCGGCGTCCCTCAAGGGTCAGTATTAGGACCACTCCTTTTTTAAATTTTTATTAATGACGTTCTTTCTGTTATTCGGAACTCTTCTTTCCTTCTATATGTCGATGACATCAAGATTTTAAAGAAAATTCACACTGTTGATGACTGTCGCGCCCTGCAGTCTTACCTGTTTTCCTTTTCTAAATGGTGCAAGGATAATAACCTTACCTTGAACGCTGCTAAGACCAAAGTCATGACTTTCACACACAAAACAGCAAGTATTTCTTTTTCTTATTCTATAGATTCTGTGCCGTTGTGTAAGGTTTGCGAGATCAATGATCTTGGTGTACTTTTTGATGCAACCTTACACTTTTCGGCTCACACTAAACGTGTTGCAATGCGGGGTATGCGCTCTCTTGGTTCTGTATGCAGACTATCGAGGGAATTCAAGTCTCCTACACCGTTCCGCAAATTATACACAACCATCTGTCTTCCTCAACTCGAATATGCGTCGGTCGTCTGGAATGGCTCTTCTAGATCCAACGGTGACATTATAGATCGTGTCCAGAAAAAGCTTCTAAGCATATATAATCACCGCTTTGCAAACCTGGACATTGCATCCTGTACTAGCACTGTTGGATTGTTGTCATTGCCTTCACTTCGCGACCGACGTAATCGCGCTGACCTTCTGTTTCTCTTTAAACTCCTTCATGGTAACTTCACATGTCCCGAACTTCTCAGCTGTGTCATGTTCCGCATCCCACGCAAGATCACCAGAGAACATAGACCTTTCCATGTTCCTGCCTGTCATCACGAACACTCAACTGTCCACAGAATACAGAATCTTTATAACGCTTACTTTCGTGAACTTGATATCTTTCATAACTCCTTGTCATCGTTCTTTTCCGAGCTTTGCCTTGTATTATAATTTCATGTATTGTTCAAGTGCCCTTCTCCTCCTTTTTCTTTTGTATTTACTTTGCGCTTTGTTGTCCGTAATCTCTTCTTTTCACAATTTTTATTTTTATTCATTTATTTTTTAATGATTTTTCCCTGAGTGTCTTGTTTTTGGTTTGTAATGTATGCGTGCGCCAGCACTCAGACCTTAGGGTTGTTCCTGGGCACGTTAAATAAACATGATTGATTGATTGATTGATTGATTATTATTATTATATTTCCACACGCGCATTTCGCGGGATTCTCGGCGGCACCCCTAGGTGGCGCATCGTGCTAATTAGGAATAGGGTACGGCGGGAGGCGGGGCTGACATCGAGGCACCCTAATTAGTAAGCGTGACAAAGAAGCCCAGGTTTACGCACGCGTGATACATTACGCGTTTCTTTGTTGGCAATACCGCCTGTCGCTACATTGCATCAACCAGTGCTAATCGCACTGACGTCGACATTCACGGGCATCTAGGTTCTGCCAGAGTTTTCTTCATTTCTCTTGGCATTCGCATGTTGTGTTGATGCATAATACAGTACTAGCGATGATGACTATCTTACCTCTTTCTTGAGAGCAAACATGCTATTTCTTATCTTTCTGCGGAAAATCTCTTCCTTCACTGCCTTCCCATTTCACCTTAGGCACCAGGTCTTGGCAGAACAAGCTTAACGACGAGATGAACTGAAAAAAAAACACAAGCTGGCTGCATAGTACTTCGATAAGAAGCCTAGATAACACACGTGCACTGTTTAAAAAGTTAGGCCGCGAAGCGCACTCAGCCCATTAGTGACGGCGAACTTCAGAACACTCGTTTCCCTCCACGCGGGCGCAGTTGTTTCATCGAACTCCTCCGTCATTACAGTCTCGCCACTTTCGACCCACCGAACTTGCCGTGTGCTTGCCCGACCCTCACAGAAGCACTGAGATGAGAGGGGCTCGTCGCCGCGGAAGACTCGGAATGTCTAACATCTCCGCAGGTCTTTGAAGCGTTTCAAAGGATGACGCATTAGGAGGAACAGGAGGAACTGATGTTGCGAAGAAACACTAACGCTAGACGTTTTCGGCATTCATTGGGTGCCGACGGCGTACTGCATTCTCTCCAGCGTCGAACACAAAGGACTTTACTGAAAGCATCTACATCAACGCTTAGGTTCCGAGCCACGCATTTTTAGTCGCAGTTGTATCGAGTGCACTTAGCTTCACCGACAAGCACTCGTCTCGCGCACTACTTATTATCTGTACGTGGTGAAGGAAAAACAAAATGTGCAGCCCGAAAGTCGGTCCATGACGAACGTTTTTGGGTTTTGGATTTTGCACAGATACTGCTTCTTTCTAGCAACCTGGGTTCTGCCAAAGTGATTTGCAACCATTTCGCATTTTATTTTTACATTTTCAAAGGCCTGTATAGCATCAGTTCTATACACTTGACAAAATCTTTGAAACTCACCTATGGCACGCCGAACGATTAAACTCGATCTTCTGGATTACTCGATAAGGTGGACATAAATTGAAGCAGAAAGTGAAATTATTATTAATAACTAAAATTAAATAAAAACTACTCATTGTAATTTTACTATTTCAGTTTAAAACTACAATTCACGACGCATATATATATTTCAGTTTCCGAATACTAACCTGCAAGTTAGCAAGGTGTCATCATCATCATCAGCCTATATTTATGTCCACTGCAGGACGAAGGCCTCCCCTGCGATCTCGAATTGCTCCTGTCTTGCGCTAGCGTATTCCAGCTTGCGCCTGCAAATTTCCTAACTTCATCAACTCACCTAGTTGTCTGCCATCCTCGATTGCGCTTCCCTTCTCTTGGTATCCATTCTGTAACCCTAATGGTCCACCGGTTATCCATCTTTCGCATTACATGGCCTGCCCAGGTCTACTTTTTCCTCTTTATGTCAACCAGAATATCAGCTATCCCCGTTTGCTCTCTGATCCACGCCGCTCTCTTCCTGTCTCTTGTGTATTCACTTGCAATTAATTATAAGGCTGACGAAAATTTCATGAGATTATTTCCCAAAGTGCAGGACTTATTTTTCTCCTTAAATGCAGAAACCGGCGTTTTCCTTTAAAATTTAAGCGGGGCAACAGCGCAATTTTATCACAAATATCATAGTTCATATCTCAAAACGTATTCCATCCTTCCATGGTGCTAATCAGCAATTTTTTTTATTTCGTTAAATATACGCCTACTTACATTTTCAAATGTTGGGCAAATAATATCCGCCTCTTCGCGCAATTCAGTCCAAGGAATAAAATTGAGTTTTCTCTAAAAATTTTTAAGAACTCTGTATAATAGAAAAATGCACTTATATAAATCACTCATTATGCGTCGATATTCCAATACCAAAATTATAGTAGCGTCGATCTATGGGCTCCAGCCCACTTGCTGGGGCCAAGAGCCGGAGGTCTCTTGGCTCCCGGCTTGGCCCCAGACGCAGAAAAGAAGCAGAAATAACTTTTGAAGCCGAAAAGAACTTCGATTTGCCACACCGGACGGAGCGTACACCACCGACATCGCGAGAGCCAACTACATCACCGCCCCGTGTTCCGCTGAACGAGCCACCGCCTTGGCTATCACAAAGTGCGCCCCCTCGGTTCCACCAATATCAAGCCATCAGATAAGGTCGCAGTCATCACAGGGCTATATAAGCGTGACAACGGGCTGCGCGGCATTCTGTGGGCTAGGCGGCACGGCAGCCATGACAATAGCCTCTTACCTATGTCACCACCTTTTCGTTCTACAGGCAAATTATCAGTATTCATTGTATGCACGACGCACTCGTTATATGGCCCCTGTTGTGTTGCCGAACCCACGGTGTTGCATTCATATTGCATTCGATAGTGCGTGTGTCCTTCATCAACAACTAATATTGTCAGGAGACGTCGAGTTAAACCCAGGTCCAAGCACCCGCGCAAGGAAAACGCAAACGTTCGGTGACATAATGGCAATACTTACTGAAATCCAGTCTGGCCAAACTTCACTGCTAAAACAAATGAAATCTGTGCAACGTAAGCTGTCCCAGATAGAGAGAGAGAATAAACATCTTTATCATGTAAATGCACCTTTGGAGAGGCGTCCTCATTCCAGAATGCCTTGAGCTCGGGCCGCGTCCTGGGCCCTCGCAATCAGCCGTTGCTGATCCTCGAGGTCGGAGCTGGCCAAGGCTCTCTCCCAAAGCTCGTTGGTGTGGTAAGGGTTTGGAGGATTGAGTGGTGCCTCTCTGCAACCCCCTACTATGTGCTTGAGGGACCCGGACTCTGCGCAGAAGCGCCATTGCGCAGAGAATTGTGTATGAGGTGATTTCTGGTTGGGTGGGGGAATGTATTAACCTGTACAGCTCGGAGGAATCGCTCCTGCTCTCTAGGTAGTGACTTGTATTAAATTATGGAGTTTTACGTGCCAAAACCACGATCTGATTATGAGGCACGCCGTAGTGGGGGACTCTGGAAATTTGTACCACCTGAGGTTCTTTAACGTGCACCTAAATCTAAGTACACGGGTGTTTTCGCATTTCGCCCCCCTCGAAATGCGGCCGCCGTGACCGGGATTCGATCCCGCGACCTCGTGTTTAGCAGCCCAAAGTGACTTGTGTGGGGGTGCGTATGTTCTGCGGGTTAGCTTGTAGTGTTGTGTGATGTCTTGGTACGAGACTAAGGGACGAGATGTTTTGGTGTTGCTGACCTAGAGCGGGGGGTCCTTTCTTCCCTTCGTCGCGTCTGCAAGGCCATGAACATACAAAGAAAGAAGAATGCCCTTCACGCGGTTTATATTACCCGCCGTGTTCTGAATGTGCCAAGACTCGAGTAGTAGCCTTTTTCGCCAATTTGTCTCGGTTTGAAGGATTTGGGTTTCTTGGAAAGATCTTGTGGTCGGCGTCTTCGGAATGTTCGGCGACGGCGCTGCGTATTCGGTTGAATGTTCTGACGTCGTTTTCATGTTGTCTTATTCTTTCTTTTAGATTTTTGGTTTCCCCGATGTACGACGCCGGACAGTCGGCACAGCTGATTTTAAAAACGACGCCTTGAGCTTTTTCTTTTGGTGGACGGTCTTTTGGTTTAGGACTGAGGATATTTGAAGTGTTCATCGGTTTATGCGCGACTTTGAGGCCTTCCTTTTCCAATATTCGGCTGAGAGCTTCGCTGGTACCTTTGACGTATGGGATGGACACTCGTTTCTGTGGTCGAGGGGAAGTCAATGGTTGGAGGTCTCGCAGTTTGTTCTTTCTTTTTTGTTGTCGGGTTGTTTTTCGAATGAATTGCGTTGTATAACCGTTCCTTTTGAGTTCGTTGAGAACCAGTCTCCTTTCTTTCTTTTGATCTACTTCCAATGTGCAGTGAGTTTCGACTCTTTTCAATAAAGAATTTACGACCGATGCCTTGTGGTTTGCCGGATGGTTGGATGCGAAGTGTAGGTAGCGGCCTGTGTGGGTTGGTTTTCGGTAGACTGAAAATTTTAGATTGCCGTTGGTTCGTGTCACTTGTACATCTAGGAATGGTAGCGATCCGTTTTGTTCGCGCTCCGACGTGAGCTGTATATCCGGGTCTATGGAATTTAAGTGGCTCTGCAGGTTTTCGACTTGCGACTCCTTCACGATACAGAAGCAATCATCCATGTACCTAAGGAAAAGTTTTGGCTTCGGGGAAAAGGTGCTCAGAGCTCTGTTTTTGATATTCTCCATAGTTAGGTTAGCCATGGTGACGGAAATTGAGGCCCCCATGGGAGTTCCTTTCACCTGCTTGTAGTAGCTGCCTCGGAAGGTGAAGTAGGTATTTGACAGGCACAGCTGTAGAAGGCGGCAGATCTATAGAAGGCAGGCAGGGATCTAGAAAGAAGAAGCTGCCTTGGAAGGTGAAGTAGGTGACAGGCATAGCTCTAGAAGGCGGCATAGTCTACACTCAAGGGGGTTCTCTCGTCGAGTGTGTCATCATGTTCCAGGGCATCCCTTGTTGCGGATATAGCTAACTGAATGGGTACTCTGGTAAACAAAGAGATCACATCAAAAGAGACCAGGCATTCATCATCGTCGAGGCGTACATTTGATATGCGCTTGATGAAATTTTAGGGGTTGCGCACGTGGGATGCTGTCCTTCCGGTGATGGGGGATATAATCTGGTGCAAGTATGTGGATAGTGATCGAAGTGGGGAGCACGAAAAGTCTACGATTGGGCGTAAGGGGATTCCGGGTTTATGGAGTTTTGGCAAGCCGTAAAAGGCTGTTGCGAACCCGTTCCTGCACATTAACTTTAGATAAAAATTGCGAGAATTTGGGTGGTTTCGGAAAATTTCGACCAGCGTCTTATTCAGTACTGATTGGGTCCTTGTGGTGGGGTCCTTTTTTATTTTTCGTAGTCTTGGCTGTGGAGTATGGGACCCCCCGCTCTAGGTCAGCAACACCAAAACATCTCGTCCCCCTACCCCCCCCCCCCCCGCCCCTCGTCAACGCATCCTCGGCATCGGACAACCCAGCCGACCAGCGACGCCGACGCCCCCCCCCCCCCCCCCACTTGTTTCGTCTGTCAAGAACAGGTGCCCCGTCAAGTGTCTCCCCACCTTGCGCTCTCTCTCCCCCTTCCTCTCCTTTCTTACGATGGACCTTTTAAAGGCGGCACACCACCACCTCCGAAGAATACCCCCTGAAGACGGAGCCGAATTGGTTCCGAAACGTCGGGCTAGTAAATTTCCTTATTTGGTTGGAGTCAATCTCTAAATCTTAGTCAAAATTGAAGAAGACTGCGCATCCCTGGTAGTAATAAAAAAACAAGTTGACGATACCCGAATGCTTGCCGATAAAAATGCAAACGATATCGCATTGATTAATACCAATCTGAGGGACTCGGAAGACCACACATAACACTTAAACCTAGACTTCTTCGGATTAACAGATCGCAGAACGTGAAACGTGGACCGAATGAGAATCGTTAATGTTAGAGCTTTAGAGAGAATAAATAGAGAATTAAATATAACTGTCCAGTCGATGGACATCGAACGTGCCCACGAATTGGGTAAATTCAACGAGAACAACAGGCCAATTATTGTCAAATTTTCATATTTCAAAGTAAAACAACAAATCCTTTCACATAGTAGGATCACTGAATATATAATTTTAGAAGATTACTCTCCTAACACTCTGACACCTAGAAGGCGTTTAGTCGAATTCACCAAGGTACAATAGAAGCTGCGCAAGCATCGACACGACAAACTTACTGATGGCAACAAAACTTACACGTTTGATCGTAACGCCTAAAAGCTGGTTCCTCGCCCTTTAAATGCTTAGACACCCAGCAATGCTAACTCGAAGAAGAATTTCTGTTCCTTTGTCCTCACTAACATTAGAAGCATCTTACCAAAGGTTGATGATATCAGCAATCTTGCCGACACAACAGAGTCTCATCAAATCATAATTACCTAAGCGTGCTTAACTGTATACAATAGAATACTCTGAAATTGTGCCACATTTCTTTTTATTTCACGACCATCAGGCGCAATCGAACTAACAAACGGGGCGGCGGCGTATTCATTGGCGCACATAAAAACCTTCAGTGTTTGACGTAATAGTTCAGCGGAAACCCGCTAGGTGGAGAGAAGAAATTAAAGGGAAATGAGACATCCACCCAAATGTAGCAATTGCTACAAAGGAAACCCATACGGGTTCCCCGAAAGAAAGCCTCGCAGTTGAAGAAAAATTCGTCCTGGTCCGGGACTCGAACCCGGGACCACTGCCTTTCCGGGGCAGCCGCTCTACCATCTGAGCTAACCAGGCGGCTAGCAGATGGCAGGGCGAAGTCGAATTTGTCAACAACTCTACATTGCTACATTTGGGTGGATGTCTCATTTCCCTTTAATTTCTTCTCTCCACCTAGCGGGTTTCGGCTGAACTATTACGTCAAACACTTGCCTTTGCTTCGAGTTGTTGACAAATTCGACTTCGCCCTGCCATCTGCTAGCCGCCTGGTTAGCTCAGATGGTAGAGCGGCTGCCCCGGAAAGGCAGTGGTCCCGGGTTCGAGTCCCGGACCAGGACGAATTTTTCTTCAACTGCGAGGCTTTCTTTCGAGGAACCCGTATGGGTTTCCTTTGTAGCAATTGCTACATTTGGGTGGATGTCTCATTTCCCTTTAATTTCTTCTCTCCACCTAGCGGGTTTCCGCTGAACTATTACGTCAAACACTTGCCTTTGCTTCGAGTTGTTGACAAATTCGACTTCGCCCTGCCATCTGCTAGCCGCCTGGTTAGCTCAGATGGTAGAGCGGCTGCCCCGGAAAGGCAGTGGTCCCGGGTTCGAGTCCCGGACCAGGACGAATTTTTCTTCAACTGCGAGGCTTTCTTTCGAGGAACCCGTATGGGTTTCCTTTGTAGCAATTGCTACATTTGGGTGGATGTCTCATTTCCCTTTAAAAACCTTCAGGGTACTGAAATGTGCTCCGTCGAAATTATTTTCGTCCGGTGTAGCGCCTCTTTTCCACCTACAATAATTGCAATCTGCTATCGCCCTCCTGGTAATGATCCTAACTTTGTTGCAGAATTCCACGAAACATTGCGTTCTGTAACTCAGTTAGCGCAACACCTCGGTGATTTTAACTTTCCCGCTCTAAACTGGACGAACCTGACATCAGCAACACCGCAACACAGTACCGAATGCGATTTAGTCAACTCATGCCTAGCCTTTGGATTAACGCAACTTGTCACTGAACCCACACGCCGAAGTTTTAATTCTTCTAACATACTCGACCTCATTTTTGTATCTGATCCCGACAAAGTGTACGCAATGACGCATCTACCTGGTCTTAGTGACCATTTCATGATCCATGTATCGTACTCCTGTAAGCTGACACAACATACACATATGTCCAAAGTGATAAAACTGTATGACAAGGCGAATTACTTGGCAATTAACTTAGAACTCGCCGATTCTGCAGCTTAATTTCATACCAATTTTCTATGCACTCTGTCAACACTAATTGGCTCCTTTTCAAAAACGAAATGCTCGATGTGTTCGCAAAATACGTACCCGTTGTCACCCTAACAGAAAAGCGTCTTAAAAATATAAAAACGCTTTTTCGCTCGGCTAACGGTTCAACAACGCATGCACATGGAATAAAGATTACACTGCCGAAAAAGAATTCCAAACTCTAGCCACAAAACGAAAAAAAAAGAAACAGAAAAATTCATTTTTTTTTTCACGAACGCTGCCGACTATACTCTGTTTCAGTAGTTCCGCGCAGCACTGTAGAAGGTGCAGGCCTCTTGGACCAATCAGGAGCGCGAACACATATTAAATGTGTCTTTCCGCGCCCTGTCGTCGGCTAGTGGCGAGCGCTGCAGCGCGGAAGCATCTCCGAAGACTCTTGCCAATCTCTCTGTCGACTTGGTGCAACGCTACCTTTGTCGTATTTGGCGACTCATCGCGTCCAAGTGAAATTATTAGCCTTCATTATTATTTTATAAGTTACGGAGGCAGTGTTCTCGCTTTGCGTGCAGAATCGCAGTGCGCATGGCTGCCACACATGCGCTGGGTGGCGCTGCTCGCGATCGGCGGCTCGTGCTCCAGCGGCTCAACGTCATTGCGAATCGATATATTGCGAATCGCAAGGTGGATATTTGTATCCACCTTGCGAGACATGGCGAAGTAGAGCTCTCGCCCCAAAACGAAGCAAAATCACCTAAAAGATCGCAGCTCTAACATGTAGAGAAGCCGTCAAGTAAGCGTGTACCGACTAGACCACTTGTTAAGGCCATTAAGAAAAGCAACGGATTCCGAACACTGGCACTACATCTCGCTTCGCAGGAATCTGCACTCGATGGTCACGTCGCCTTTGCTATGCTGCATGGAACTACTGAAACAGAGTACAGCTTAAGAAATAACCCGTAAAAATTCTGGAAGGTTATAAACTCTAATTATTCCCAGCCATTAGCTGAGAAAATATTCGCTACATTAAAACTTACGTCATCGTCTGGTGTCGACGAAATAAATGCAAAAATGCTAAAAAACGCCACAACAACTGCGAGAGCAATCTTGTGTGCGGTTTTTCAGCAATAATTGTCATCAGAAGTGGTGCCGGAATGCTGGAGAGTAGGCAAGATTGTTCTAGTCCCCAAAAAAGGTACTCCATCGTTATGCAATAGCTAGTTATCGTCCCATTACACTCACCAGTGATTGTTGCAAACTAATGGAACATGTTATTTACTTTCAGATCGTAAATGTTTTAGTATCCAATAGCCTTTTCCATCTTCCTGAACATGAATTTCGTAAAGGTGCTTCATGTGACACTCAACTAGCTTTATTTTTTTCATGATCTAAGTTCTAACCTCGAGTTCAACGTTCCTTAGATTATTCTTGGATTTTGAAAAGACATTTGACAAAGTTCCACACCGAACGGCTACTCCTAAATATTTGCCGTCTCAACATTAATCCACTTGTACTAGACTGTACACGTAGCTTTCTCACTAACCGACAGCACTTTGTATTTGCTAAGATGCACTGATCAAAACGATCGCCTATACTTTCGGGTGTACCAGAGGGCACAGTTCTGGGACGACTACTCTTTCTAATTTACATTAATGACCTTCCTACTCAGATCTCTTCTAAGGTTCGATTGTTCGCAGATGACTGTGTAATTTATCGATGCATATACTAACACTTCAGATGTGGACTTGCTTGAAAATGACCTCAAGCGCATTGAATTATGGTGTAACGAATGGCTGATGTTTTGTATACTAAAAAAACGCACTAGCTTTTTTCCGTCACAGAGAGCATCACTAATCAGGGAAATACACCATATACGGCTCCGATTCCGTGGGTCATGCGTTGAATCATGTATATACCTCGGCATAACCTCCTATATTTTTCATAGCCTCCTATATTGAAAAAATATAAGAGGCTATGCCTCGGCATAACCTTTTCAACTACCCTAACTTGGGCGGATCATGTCTTTAACGTAACCAATGCCGTGAATCAAACCCTCGGTTTTCTCCGCCCGAACCTAAGAATAGCTTCCCTATCAGTAATATTATCAGCTTACATCAGATATGTCCGCCTTAAGTTATAATATGCATGCTCTGTCTGGGATCCTCATCAACATAACCCATCTAATGCACTTTAATCAGTCCCAAACCGTGCAGCCTGGTTTATTTACTCGGAATATTCTTATTATGCAAGCGTTTCTGAACTAAAAACCCCTGCCGCTCTTACTAATCTAGAATCACGACGTCATATTTCCAGACTGTGTCTTTTTCACTAATTCTATTATTCGTCACTTCAAATTTCAGCTATAGGACCAGATCATCGTCAGTCCAGCCAAATTTCGAGCCAAATTAACCACAGCAAAGCCGTGTATCCTCCCCCTACATAGTCTACCTTCCATCTATGCTCATTTTTTTTAAACCCCCAAGGGACTGGAACGGTCTGTCTGCCAGCTCCACGCACCACTCCGACGCACATCACTTCAAGGCTGCTCTCGAATCACTTTTTTGTTAAATTCAGCCCATCCCTCATGTAAGACGTCATATCTGAGGCTCTGAGAGATTTAGCTGCTTCGAAAAAAAGAAGGTCGAAGAAGCTGAGGCAAATAACGGCAAAGAAGAAATTCCACTTGAGCAGTATAGCAGGCACCAAAATTTGGAAATTCATGGACTTCCACACAGTGACAATGAAGTACTGCTTGACAAAGTAAACTTAGCGAAAACATTGCAACATGCCGAACTCTTTCTGGAGCAGATGTTGAACGTATGCATAGGCTTCCACCTAAACCAGGCAAAGAACCTGTAGTGCTCGTTCGTTTTGCATCCCGTGTCACGCTGGACGTATGGATAACAAAAAAGAGTGATTTGAAAGCAAGGAAATCGAATGCTAACTTCCTTGATAATCTGACGCCAGAAAACAAGAAGCTTTTGTGGGAAGCTACCATGTCAGGAAAAGCATTGCCAATTCGCTTGGCATAAGGACGGAAAAATGTTCGTGCGCAGGGCTCAGGGCGAGCGCGCAATCCGTATTGCGTGCGAAGCTGATTTGAGTCTGATACGCTGACTTTCTCGTGCCTTCTGGGCGTTATAGATTACTTTCTTTTCTCAAGGCGGGTACATGCCCATCAGCTTACTTTGACAGTTCTTTATTTACTTCTGCCGTAAATGCTTCATTTTTTCTAAAAGATAACAAGCTATCTATCTTTCATTTAAATGCAAGGAGCCTGAAAAATAAATATATGGAAACTGATACTTATTTGGAATCTTTAGAACATAAATTTGAAGTTCTTTTTTTTACTGAGACGTGGTTTACAAGTGAAGATGATATTATTCATTTTGATGGTTATAAATGTCAAGGTGTTTATGTAAACACCGCCGTGGTGGAGGTACTTCACTGTATTTGAAAAACGATCTGTCCTACGAGCTGCTGTTTGAATTCTCGTGCGTTACTGGTTCCTATGAATTTGTTGCTGTAAAATGTTGTAAATATCTAATTGCATCAGTGTACCGTTCCCCTTCAGGAGATCTTGATGAATTCATTCAATTCATTACCAAAATATTGGAATATGCCTTCGATCTGAGTCTCCCGGTTGTCTTGATTGGCGATATGAACATTAACTTTTTATCACCTACTGCTCAAACTCAACAATTCATTGACGTGCTACATTCTTATAATTGCACTAACACAATTTGTTCGCCAACCAGAATAACGCCAGACTCTGAATCATTAATTGATATTTGCATAACGAACCACGATCCAAATGATGTTTTTTCGGGACTTCTCACCTTTGATTTAAGCGATCATTTGCCAATATTTTGTTTTTTTGCCACGACATGAAAATAAAAGAAGGCGTTTTCGATGTCACCTTTGTTTCTGTCGCCACTTTAACCAGGAGAATATGAGTGCTTTTCGCTCAATGATAGAGAACACAGACTGGTCTAAGGTGTATAGTGAAAATGATCCGAATATTTCGTATGATACGTTTATTCAGATATTTAAGTCGTGTTATGATGCTGCTTTCCCATTACAACAAATAAGGACCTACAAGAAAGCTAGGAAGCCGTG